>NW_024582600.1:935309-977843 GCF_018398535.1 Haplochromis burtoni
CAGTGCTGAGTGAGATGGAGGGGGAGACTTGTTTTCCCACCCTCACTGATTGGGGTCTGCCTGTGAGGAAGTTGGACAAACACACACGTGGAGATTTCCAATGAGACAGCCGAAACAAGCATGCAATGTTGGCTAGGAAGAACCAGCCCTTTGGTATTGAAGGAGATGTGAAATGATGATACTGGTGCATAGTGAGGTCACAGTTCCAGCTGGTGGCCATGCCTCCAGAATCTTCAGTGAGCACTAACGCATAATGAGACACAGAACCAAAACTGCACAGGAGATGCAGAGATCATGAAAAAATATGCTGCAATTTCAGTACCCATGGAGATTTGAAAACTTTCAGTAAACAGTTTTGAGGGATACGTGTCTGGTCAAAAGAGTAATTTCATAAGGTCTCATGTAGGTTTCTACCTAAATTTTGATAACAGATTAATCTTCTATAGTGTCAAAAAAAATCTAAGATCAGTGTTTACATTTTCTGTATAATAATGTGGACATATCACACTGATCCAACTGTTTTAATTAATGAAGAGGTTTTTTTTTTTTTTTAAATATGGTCTTACAGCCTGAGCACACATCAGAGGGTCTCAGTATCAGTGGATGCCCTGTTCACAGTTTGTTGCTTCATTGCCTGTTTAGCTTGTGATTAGTTTATTTTATATCATTTTATTTGATTATTTTATTTATAAGAGGCCATGTCCTTTTTATACACTTTGCAAATTTTGGAGAGGAACTTCCAGCTGCTGTGACATCTGTGTTCAGTGCCGTGTCCTCATCTGAATTTTTTATTTATTTATTTTTTTTAATTTAGCTGAACTCTATCCCATAACATGCCTGTGGAAGACAATAACTGTTTTTGGCAAGTCAGTTTATAAATTTGTGGCCCCCCAAGTGACCAGAAATCAGCCTGTCTTTCTGAGACTAATTCCGATCAGCGAGCCAGCCATCTTTTAACTAAACTTTAAACCTTTCACTGCGATTTTTGGAGAGTAGCCCAACAAAACCTGACGTCTCCTCTATGGTAAGACTTTGTGTGGGATCCTTACCAAAAGTTGATAGATATAAATGACATAGAACGGTGTGCATGCAGGTGCATGTACATTTCCTAATATAAATCACACAGTGGGATCACTTTTTTCTATCCTAACACTCCATCAATCGCATTTCCACAACTGGACAATCTGTTAAATATTGAATGTTGTTCCTGTGGAGAATGTGAAATCTCAGATGGCAGCTGCACGAGCTGTTGGTAGAAAGAAAATTACTTCGTAAAAGATTCGATTCATGGAGTGTCTGTGTCCATCGACCAGGTGGTTAAACTAAGAAGTCAAAGGCATTGAACTGGCTGACTGTCTGAATTCTACCTAAATTATCTTCTGAGTTAATTTTTTTTACTCTTCTGTGAATAAAAAGTGGAATGTTTTTTTTGGACTAATACTAATTTGTAAGTAATTCGGGAATAATCTTTTATCTTATGATTTTAACAAGTGCTTTAAACTAGAGATGACTTGGCTTGGGTACTTGAATCAGCTGGTTAGAGCAAGTATCGTCCACCAAGATTAACTAGACATGGTTAGGCTTAGGAATAGCCTGTGTTTCAATTTACAGTTACAGTGAGGTTTAGCAGAATCTTGTGGACCATATTTAATTGCAACTGAGGGTCCGTTGGGCTGATTTTAAGTCCACATTGAGAGTAAAATTGAAACACAGTCTATCCACTGTATATTCACTGTTTAGGAATTTAGGTCAGTAGCCAAGGTCGGAGTCAGTGCACACAGACATATAAATGGGTGTTCCATGCATCACATCACTCTCCTTTCACCAAAATATTCTGTGTGAGTGCAGCCTACTCCAATCAGAAATGACGAAACAGTTGTGATAGAAAATTATATTTAAAAAAAAATTAACAGTACAATGCAACAATTTTGCAAATAAAACGGGAAATTAATGCTGCTGAAAATTGATAATTGATCGATTTAGCACAGAATAACAAATATTTTGATTTGAACTAATTATTTTAACATGACATCTGCACATTATAAAATCTGTCTGCCTCAAAGCCTAATAAATGAAATGTTTTTGCAGATCAAAGTGAAATAACTTTTATTGATTACACAGGTATTCTTGGTGTGTGTTATGTGTGTGTATTATGTAACTTCCAAACATTTACATTGAATATCTATAAAACAATAACCAACACCGTCTACCAAAAAGATCAAGCAAATTCATATCAGGAACTATGTGGTGTATTAGATATTTACAGTCACTGAGATACACATGACAATTAATCCTTCCATTAATGAGGCTGCGATGAACCCACATGAAGATATAAGTGGGAAAAGACATGCACAAACTCCTACCTCATCTATCCTGGCGTTATTCTTGATGTTTGACAAACCCTTACCTCTCACAGTTTGGGAATGTGTTAGTGCACCAGCAAAGTGGTTTAATAATTTGTTAAAAATGAGAGACAGATGTGAACTGGTAAGGTTTGATTTGATCTTTATCCTTTAAAAGAAATAATTAGTGTCTTACAAGCACAAAGGGTGGCCCAACACTGCTGGTCTGAGTGAAATTGAATCTGAGGAGATTAAAATCTGGCTTCAGTTCAAGGTGAAACCATCTGTGTTGCAAAGTTTTCCCAATTTCCAAAATGTGGGCATGCAGGGGTCAGGTTTTTTTGTTCTGTTTTTTTTTTTATCTCAACAATGGTATGTGCCATATGTGTCTTTGAAGCCTTGTTGTGTGTGCACACAGCTGCTTTACATGTAGCCTCTCCGTGTGTTTTCCTAATGTCATTTATAGTAACTCATAAGATTTGAGATCAGTGATGTTTACTGATCACTATACCAGTCTTTTCAAGTGGGACACATACATTTTTGTTGTTTTAATATGGGGTTCTTCATTTGATGGATGAAATTCAGGTAGACTACAAAAAATAAAAACAAAAACAAAATAAGACAAAAAAAAGTGTTATTTTTAAAAGGAGCCCATTCAGTGCAAATTAATGTTAAGTCAGTAACTTCTATATTCTGTCTTACTGTTCTAATTTTATTTTTATTTTTAATATTATTTTGTGGTCTGAATAGCCTGTATTTAAAAGAATAATAATAATAATAATAATTTTATTTAGGTACTTTATTCTACTTTTTACAGGTTCCACTGGCTATGATGACTGTCAAAATTAACCTAAAAAAAAAATTGACTCTTTTGGTTGTTCATCTGATTCTCCAAAACTTTGGTCCACAAGGAAGTAGAGCCAAGAGCCAAGCAATTCTGTAGATCCATTTAGTGCCCACAAAGTTTGGACCTGAATTCATCTTCCAGCATTAGCAAGTTGAGTGCACGTTGTCACAAGCAGTCATCAGAGTCAGCAGTTTATAAACTATGTTATATGAACTAAGTTATACGTTCTATGACCTGGTTACATCACAAAGTCACAGAGACTTGTGATGTTGACGATGAAGTCAGAAATCCCTCTTTTGCCTAGTAACTAGACAACCTGTGAAGAAGATGCCAGAAATGAAACTAGTCTTAATTGGACACTGCCCTTACTTGGGTCCCAAGCAATAAACCAACTTTAATTGGAGTAAATCAGGTTAAACGTTGTGTAAGAAAAAAACAAAACATAGACATACAAAGATTTCTTTATAAATTAGCACCATGTTGTGAAAAATTAAGATTTGCTACAGTCATATTTCCCCTTTTTATCTTTAGTGATACTTTACTTTTCATTTATGAAAAACAAGATAAGAAAGAAAACTGCCACTTAAACAGTCCTGAATTTAAATTTATTAGCAATTTCTGGCTTTGATTTAGGGGTTTATTGAAATGCTGCATAAATCATGTAATAATTACAGCCCCTTTTAAACATATCCTATGATTTTCAGATGCTCAAAATTAATCAGAAAATTGATGAAAAATGGAAATTTAATGAAAATCCTTTGCAATAAATGACTGTCTGATGTCTCGGATTCATCATCAAATACTGTTTTTTCCTCCCTTGAGATGCTCCGCCAGGCCTTTATGCCAGTTTCCTTTAGTTGCTTCTTGTTTATTGATCTTTCTGCCTTCAATTTTAACTGTTTTAATTTTAACTTCATTAACTGAAAAGCATGCTATATTGAGTGAAAGCTGACTTGGCCATTGAAGACTATCCCATTTCTTTGCCTTGACAAACTCTTGGATTGCTTTCTCAGTATACTTTGGATCGTTATCCATTTTCACTGTGGAGCACTATCTGATCAGTTTTGTACCATGATTGCACTGGCACCCATTCATGCTCATGCTGTAACATTGCTTACACCATATTTGAAAAATTTATGTGGTATGCTTCTGATGAGATGTCCCTTTCCATCTCAAAACATTTGTGTTTTTTCCCCCTTGAGAACTGGGCAAGCAAAGCTTTTTTTAAAATATATTTTGAGGCAAAATCAGCAATCAATTTAAGCAGCTTTAATCAGACATGACTGGTGTTTCAGTACACACACAGTTTAAATGAAATATTAAAAAGATGGCTGCCAAGTGGTGTCATTTTATTCAATTTTATTAAAAAACATCAGCTCACAGCAACAGTCACAAGCTTTATATTATATAAGGTGACGACTGCAAATATTAAAGAAAGAATCCCAATGAGCAGATGAATCCCCTTATTAGCATGTGCTTGGCGACAGTGGGAAGGAAGAACTCTCTCAGGAGGACCAACCTTCTGCCTCACTGGCCGGGGGTGATGAGAGGGAGATGACAGAATTGAGAAAAGGAGTTTGTCACTTTTCCAGCATGAACACACAGCAGAATCAGCACCTGCTTACAGTTAGACTTAATGTGTTGTCTGGATATAGGTTATATTGTATGACCCGATTGGAACGCTAAATGCCAAAAAATTACATCCAGAAGCAAAAGTACACTGGACAGACTGGGGGATTGCCAGTTTCCTAAATTGGACATCATAGACAGATAAAACAGATGAAAGTTATTTAAGGAAAATTTTCACAAAAGGCCAAACACTGGCTTTTTAAGCATAAGAGGGCTATAATGACAGCGCCTACCATAAGAGCACTTCACTGGAGGGTCTGTTTTACATTTATCTGTCTATTCTCTGCATAATGTGACCTTTCCCATCCCCCAAAGCACTGCAGCACTGGTCCCGCCTCCAGTACAAACCTCCCAGTATGTCTTCATTATCAACAGCAAGGTATTGCTCCTTAAGAACAGATAAAAGAAGAAACAGAGGAGGGCAGGATAAAAAGACGTTTTGGAAAAAAACAGGCAAACTTTTACAGACAGAGCGAAAAAGAGGAAGGCGGACAAGACAGCTAAAGGGGGGGAAGTTAAACAAGGCAAAAAAATAAGGATTCTTAAAAAAAAAAAGACGAAATCAGAGGTGAAGTGTGGGAAAAGAGAGGGAGGAGAGAAAAGGAGAGTGGTGACTTGCTTAAAAGTAGCAGAGAAATAAAGACGTGAAGCAAGACAGGGAAAAGGGGGGGGAAAGAGGAGCGCAGAGAAACGAGAAACAAGAAAGAACGAGAAACTGAGTGTGACATACTATCAGACAGCTGGCCTGGCAAACACAGGTAAGACAAATAGTTTCTTCCTGTCTTGTTTTGTTTGAAATGTTCCATGAAATCGTTTGAGCGCCGGAAAGACACGGTAACGAAAGTATAACACAGACATCTGAGGCTCAGAGACCTGGATCACTGATGTATGAGAAATTTCAAAATGCTTTTTATGATCGTTTTTCCTCAATCCTGTTTTAAGTCACAAACAAGATTTCGGCCGTAGTCATCCTTTATGAGCTTGTTAAAAAATCCTTCAAATGTTGTCTCCCATGTGCCAATTGTTTTAGCAGGATTTCCCCAGCTGTGGCCTGTAAAATACAACGGGCACAACACAGTTACATAGCTGAAATCAAAATCTTAAACCAATAATGAGAAACAAATTAGTCATTGTTCAAGCTCAGTTGTCAATGTGTTTGATTTATTTTGTGATGTGACTTAGAGTTTCGGACCACTAATGCTAAATTATTACGAAAATACTGACGCTGATCAAGTCGTCACTGGTAACTGAGGACCGAATTACATCTTCACACGTGTTCATAGTAAGATCTGTAGCGAAGTATAACTGAAACAACAAGAGCAGTTTTCCCGATTGTTTTCCGGTAGAGCGCCAGTGTTCTCAGGGCTCCATCTATCGACTATACCGTATTGTTCCATTATTGGCAGCTGTCAGGTATCATCGTTCCGAGACATTCACTGAAATGAATAATAAGAAAAATAAATAATAATCAATGCTTCTTGTATTTACATTAAAAGTCTTTTTGAAATGTCAGTAGAACCTCCAAAGGAACAGCACATCAGCAGATTGCTGACTGAATATGTAAAACTGCACAGGGGTCTGAGTCTGAGCTGCTGGGATAGCGTAAAGGATCAATTTCTCCAGTTCATTTCCCCTTTTAAATACATTACATTAATAGCCCTATAGAATATGTATGCATAACAGTTCACATGTATAATGAAATATACAGTCTTTTCATTGTATGTATATAAATATTTTTATTATTATTATTATTTATTATATTATGTTTGATTATATGTTAAAAAATTAAATATTATTATTATAAAATATTAAACCGAATTTTTGCAGCCTGCAGAGTGTACTAATATTTTAAGAACACATTCTGAAACTGATGATCGTGCTCAGAACATTAAGAGTGAATATAAATATGTGTGTCTCAGCGCTTGCATATGTTTTTAACATAATTTCTCCTACCTTTATTTCTATGGTTGTTAAATAGAGAAAAAAAAACACATTATAATTTATTATTTGAGTTAATCATATTAGAAATATTAATTAAAAAATGGCACCTAATAATTAGTATGTTAAAAAACTATAAACAATCAATGCAAGTTAAAGCCAGTGCCATCTGGGATCCTGTGTGACAGTACATGATGTTTATTGTGATGGACCGACGTATTGCATGCTTTGTTTTTTTTACTTAAAATAAACACTTTGTAAGAGTTTCAGTTTTGTTTTGGATACAAAGTATTGACTAGTGATTGTTAAGCACTCGCTAGCAACAGTGGACGCTGTCTGGTGCGACATTCCCAATATAGTGAATATTCATACACTTCACAACAGGCAAAGATATCACTTATAGAAACAAAGATGAATTGAAAATATTAAGAAAAAGCTTCTTTTTTTTTCTCTCTCTCATTTTGTGTTGTCCATGTATAATCCCAGGAGAATAGGATTATTTCAAGGTTAGGGATTAAAGATCTCATGCAAAGTCAGTGTTGAAAAACAAATGTTGCCTTTCAATAGGAGAAGATTTCCTAACACAATTACAAGGAATAAAATTTATACTTTGTCTTTATTTAAATGTTTCTATACTATGATCATATAAAACTGAGAAGAGCCTAATCGCTTATTTGTCTCTGTCATGTCTAGGAACTCTTTTGCAGTTTTGCACAAGTTGGCAGGTTGTTATAAATGTATGACAAATCAAACACACTTTATTTGTAATACATTTCTTGCTTTGTGGATCTGCTACCAGAAAGTGCTGTAATCTACCACTTAATATAGTCCTCAATAAATACATTTTTCCTTCCTATTTTAGTGGCGGTCGCTAAAGACAGACTTACACGTAGTTCGTTTTGGTCTTTTCTTTAAGCTTAGTCTTACTTAAAAAACAGGAGCAACAGTCATTCAGTAATGTTGAGTACATTCTTGTGCTGCCAAACATTTGAATAATTAGCCATCTTCAAACAGGTTTATAGCTGCTGATTAGTTTTAATAAGCACACAGAAGCAGTCGTCAGAATTTTCTCTGGAACTTTCGCTGGATATGGTTTTCTGGTTGGTCTGCTTCCTCTTACTGTGTCTTTACATACCTTGACCTAATAGAGCAGCAGGAGATGGAAAAAAAATACTACCTGTGTCTGTTTTCTGGTTTCTTAGACATCTTCCTGACAATTAAGACAGTATTATTAGCTGGCAATAATGTTGGTGTGCTGCAGAACATGAAAACATGTATAAAATGTGCGATGTAACAGCACATCAGTTAAATCTTTACCATCAGGTAACGAGTTTATATTACAATTTTTAAGTTTTCTGTTTCAAATTTGTGACTTTCTCTCTCTCTCTCGCTCCATAACTATGTCTTCAAGCATGCTGTAACAGAACAGAAATCAAGACATGTTAGGTCTTAATTTAGCAGTCGTGCAGTTACTGTCAATATGCTATGGTGGGAATGTAATAAAGTTGGTATTTACTTTGTAAAATGAAACTCCTGTTGCTTTTTAAACTCACGGGTATGTGATATGTGAAACGTGAAATATCAGCAGTTTGTAGTACAGTGGCCTGGCTACAGTGCTTTAATATGCTGGATTTCATGATGGGGAAAAAAATAGTAGGATCTTATTATAAAAATCCTTGAAGGTCTGATATATTGTAGTATTTTCATTTTAAGATATTTAAATTCTGAAGGAAGATCAGAAAATGTTGTTCACTTTTCCAAACACTTTGCCATTTAGAATAATTTACATCTACCTGTGGAACAACTAACAGATAAAAGGCACGCAGTGCAAAGTAGCCCCAGATGGTAGATGATAGATGAGACACAGACATTAAAACTACTGTCTGGCTGATTTATCCTCCTGAAGTCATACCCCAAATCTGCCAGAAGCCTCTCGTCTTCTCTTTTAAAGCTGCCTCACACACACTGATGAGAGAGATAAAACGCTCTCAGTTCCCAGATTTCTGGGTCCGAACACAAACAAAAGGTTGAGCCACACTAGTATTATTCAGCAGCTGACCTTTGAACTTTGGCCTTTTTAAG
Organism: Haplochromis burtoni; assembly: GCF_018398535.1. Taxonomy (NCBI): domain Eukaryota; kingdom Metazoa; phylum Chordata; class Actinopteri; order Cichliformes; family Cichlidae; genus Haplochromis; species Haplochromis burtoni. The sequence continues at coordinate 944,148 of NW_024582600.1, forward strand.
AGTTGTTTCTTGGAACATAGGAGAGCCTGAACTTTGTTATGAGGTCTGCTGGGGATTTTTCTTTTACTCTTGTTCTTTTCTATGTTTTATAGAAGTGATATCTAGAAACAAAACTTTTCAGGTATTACAATGTCCACGTGTGGGGGACAGGTAATCAAAATACTGTAACTGTAAAACCTATAAAACTGTGGATTTAAATGAATTTTATTCACTTTTTAAAAAGTAAAGGATTTTGCAGTATTTAGTGATTTTCATTTACATTCAGCTTTTGAAGTTTACAGTAATTTCAGATACAGTCCTTATGATTTTATCTAATCCATATTTGATTATTTGCAGCATTAGTCACGCTGCAAAAATGAAGTAGCTTACTTTTGAATACTCTTTGCATCACATCTTTGAAAATCGAAATAAACTGAACTTCACATTTGGTGCCCCACCTTTATGTATTGTCAGTATTTGATTCTCATGAAAGGCTGTCAGATTTTAGTACTAACAAATATAACCTTTTCATTTTCAACTGGAAAATCAGCAGAAATGTGAAACGGCATTTAATAGTTCCCCACAGACTTCCCCAGAGGTGTGTCTCACCGAAAACCTCAGGAGCATTCTTATGGACACATTCATTAATACTCCATGTCATTGCTGTTTAAATGAGGTTTTTATTATTATTATTATTATTATTATTATTGAGTTATTAGAACATTTCTGTGTAATCAGATTTTCATCAGCATGTTTCCAGCTGTATCAGACAACATTGTTCGGCTTTAATGTGCTTGTAAAAATGGGAATGCTGTGGAGGTTTGATGCACATATTTTAGTGAACGTGAGAATTTGAAACAGACTGAACATACGAACCAGCAGTGTGAAAGTGAAGAATGCTGCAGGAAAGGGCTGGAAAGTTTCTCTGAGCATTTGATTCGTTGATTTGATGAAAAACTGGTTTGATGTTGGAATCAATAATTAAAGGTATACTTTCCACCCTTCATAAAGGCACAAGATGCATTCCTCTTTTCATGGTTATAGTTGATGAGCATTAAAAATATTCCACTTAAAAGGATATTTGTTCTCATTATCCCTTCACACTTGAAAATATTATTATGACCTCTGCATAGTCTGTGCCCGCAGTAACAAAAACACACAGATGATTGACCTATTTGACTGCCTACAGCAGCTCTAAAAATAAATAAATAAAAAACATGGAAGCTTGCGCTTCTTTTTTTTTCCCTAATTTTTTTTTAAACATTGGACAACATAATTTTTTCTTCTGAGTAAACGTTAACAAGAGCAGTGACAAAAAAGGTTTTTGGTACAAAAACAAAGAGGAAGTCTATTTCTAATATAAGTTTATCTCAGGGTAACACTATAAAATAAACTTGGTGATGTGCTTCCTAAAGTAAGGGTAATATACAAAAAATAAACAAAAAATAAAGATGACATATGTTATATACTGTGGCATTTGTTTGCAACCTAATAGTTGATGACAGATAATCCAAAGACAAATATTTTATATTCCAGTAACGTTCAGATTTTGAAACCTGAAAAACATATTTAGAAGCTGGAGCTCCTAGAAAATGTAAAATTAGAAAAGAAAAACAAAACAAAATAGTAAAACAGTTGCAGTTCAGGGCAACTTAGACAAGCGCAGAAACCATTTTAATCTAAAATTATCTCTCTTTTGGATTCTGGCACTTGGACAGTCAGAGCAAATCCATCTGGTAAAAAATCAAACTCAAGGATAAGGATTATGAAAAGTATGAGAAACACGTCACAGAACACACACACAAAACGCTGCTGGCCTTAAAGAGTTGTTTTTGAAGGCACTGACCTTCCTTTATCCCTAAAACATGATAAACGTTTGTCTGTGTTTAAGACTGAGGCTAAAAGTTTGATTTTTATTGGCACATTGAAAGGACATTTTTTAGGGTTATTTGAAGCTAATATTTCATTTTAAAACTGAATGGGTGAACTTTCTCTCTACGTGTTGTAATAGATAAGAAAAATATTGGGTGGATTTTCTTTTCTCTTTAAAGCAAAAGAAAACATTCAAATGATTTTTGTCCATTTAGCCGTTGATGGTATTGACACTTGTTTAATTAAAAAATACAAATAAATGGATATTTGTTTTCTGAAAAAGTCAGCTTTATTTCTTTGAATTGAAAAAAACCCAAAACAAACTCTGTTTATGCTTCCCTGCTGTTTGGTTCCTTTTGTTTGACAAAAAAAAGTTATTTAAAAAAAAAAGAAAAAGGAAAAAGGCACAAAGGGCTGTGTGCGAAAAACAGAGCCAACAGCCTCTGCAACAGAGCAGATCAATTTAAAAGGGAACCCCGTGAGTTTATTGCTGACTTCCATGGTGATGGAAATTACTGAAAATTATTTCAAAATGAGAACCAGGCCACTGGGACACTGTGCTGTTATTCTTCCCTCAGCTTCACCACAATTTCCTAACCATGTGTCTTCAAAAAATATGAGTGAGTGAGTCTGTGTGGGTGTGAGTGTGTGTGTTTGAACAGACAACTCTCAGAGAAGGATCCTTGAACTGATTTCTCTGAGGTGAAGGTCAGATGTTTTGGTGTGGGCAGAAAAAAACATCTCACCATCTTTGATGTGAGAACTGTTCGTGAGCTGATGGTCTGGTTAAATTAAGTTGATTTTCACTGTTTTTTTTACAGGCAAAAGTGCCACCACATGCGGATCTTATAGAGAATATTATCACTAATATATCCAACTTCTTACAATTCAGATTCTACGTGGTTACATTTCATTTTCTTTTATTTGTAACGACGATTATTACACCTGCATGAAATAACCAGTTATTTAAGGGCACATTAGCTGAACAAGATACCACCTGGTTTGCCTACTTTCTTTAAATCCATCCATCTATTATTTTCTGCTTATCCAATTCAGGCTCCCACGGGGGAGATTCAGCTGTGGTAGGGCGAAAACGTTCTTTATGTCACGCATTACATGTGTACCTAGTGCAGCTGAACCACAGAAAATGTGATTATCAGAGGAGAACAGAAAGAAGAACACATTTATTTTCCTCTAAAAAACACATAGTTACTGTAGTGTTATAATGACATAATTTGAGCTCGTTATCCAAAACCTCAAATTATTGGATTAGCTTGGAGAGTCCAGTTTTATTCAAAGTGTAGCTGAACCTTGCCTTATTTTTATCCTCATATTTTCTTTATCTCAATTAACTTAATGCACAGTTTTTCTAGTTTTAGATTCCCTTTTTTCTTTGGCTATTTATAATAATATGTTGGTATTATTGTAAAAGAAACCTCTTCTTTTGTGTATTTGAGAGAACATGAAGGGTGTACGACTGATAAGATAAGCCATTCCTGTGTGCCTCTCTTAGTGTGCATTTTTTTCTACGTAGCTAAGCCTTTCAGTCTTAACATGCACTTACAAACACACGTTTAATCGTGTAGAGGGAACGTGATGGCAGAAGAAATGTGTTTCTTGTCAAGGTGCATAATTTTGTGTTCAAGGGTCACCTTAGTGGTACGTAAATTACATAATTTGCTCAGTATGTGACACAGCAGCGAGGTCAAGAGGGTTTTTCTGAGCAACTATAATGCTGTAATTTCTCCAACTATGACACAAAAAAGAAAAAAAAACTTACTCCAGGTATGAATGTGTGCATCTCATGGTGTGTGAATTTGGGATCTTTTTTTGAAAAATATTCATCGTGAAGTGGTATTGGTGCATATGTGGTCAAAAGATGAACCAAAATCTTTGCTTTTTTAATTATAAAAGACCATCTAAGGCAGAAAATTGAGTTTAGGCATCAACAAAAAACAAAAACTTTTTTTTCTAGCCACATTAAGGTATGACAGTAATATAACAGTAATTGTTAGTTGACTGATGTGCAAGTCAAAAGTGAACTGACATAGTTAGGACTACTTTACTGTAATATAATCAGTCAAATACCATTGAAACGTTAGTTATATGTTACTCTACCTTAAGCTACAAATCATCTGGGATGATGTAACATTTCTAGCAACAGAATACTGTGCTGATATGATTCTTTCTTCGTCCTGCACACAAGGCATCAATTATGAGGTGCACGTGTGTTTAAGAGGCAAAAGGAGAGTGAAAACAGTGGGCATCGGCCTGTTGAGGTGGGGGTAATCTTTGTAGATCTCTGAGTAAGCAAATTAGTTTATGGCTAGGTAGGAAACCCTGGATTCTCTGAGTGTCTAGTATGACAGTTTTGACAGCTATGACATCTGTGTCTTTTAACACAGATGTTATGTCCCTGAAATAGAGATGTGCCACAAAATTAGAAGATAAATAGAAGTGTGCAAAGCCAAATGGAAAACCATCTCACAGCTGAATGAAAACTCACTCAAACACAGGTCCGTTTAGGAGGTGGGAAGTAACAAAGTACAAATATTCATTACTGTGTTTAGGTAGAATTTTCAGGTATCTGTAGTTTACTCCATGTACATGTCTTCACAAGATTTGAACCTAAGTGGAGGAACCAATAACAGAAGCTAACAGCTACAAAAGAGGAAGAGGAAAATGAAGTAGTATTTTTTTAAAGGTTTTTTTTGTTTTATAAATGGCAGGAAATTTCAAATGCAGCAGCTCATTTCAGCTCAACAAATATGAGCAAACACACAGACTGTTTCTGTGTTGTTTGGACTGTAATCCTTCTGGTAGTGAGATAACGTCATTCAGAGATGACAAAAAAATGAGAGGACTGGTCAGTAACATTTGATGGTCGGAATTAAATGACATCAAGAACAATGCATATCAAATCAAATTTAAGGTGATTTACTTACTGAATTCCACCTTCATAACAGCTTTGTAGTGCCTAAAGGTGGGAAATCAGTCATCATGTAATGCCTGCTTATAATTTGATAAATTCAGTTGTATTAAAATCAAGTGGAAACTCAAAGTGTGTATACAAAGAAAATCTACTGGAGCTTTCAATAGGAATTATTCTTATTTATTCATGAGTTTATCTAAATTCTTTTCCCAATGCTCAAGAGCAACATCTTATCCTAGAGTACCCCCCACCTCCCAAATATCAATTTAATGCATGACTCTGATTATTTTTCTGTTTAGAAATTGAGCCAAAGGTTACAATGTAGAGAAAAGCAAATAGAGCAGCTTTTCTCTGCTGTTCTACAAAACAGATGTTCAAGCTGAGAAATTTCTTTAAAATTAGAATTTAGGTTGTAAAGCTGCCATTCCCGTGCACCAGTTGACTGGTTGATCCAGAACTCTCAAAAATAATAATAATTATTTTTTAAATGTTTTTATTAAAAACATCTTAGGAATAGAATCCACAATCTAAACTACATAAACAGCAGTAATAAAGATTTGGCATTCTGCAACATGATATTGCAACATGAAAGGTACATTTTAAAGGAGCTTTCCATTCAGCACCACATGACAAATATATCCGATGACCAGAATTATAGGCCATTAATTTGTTTGTTTATCTGTTCATTCATTAATTCATTCACTGATTTGTATTTATGCATTTTTCAAGAAATTTTTTTTTTTGTCCTATGGATATATCATAATTGCCTTTTTTAAATTGGTGGAGCTTGTCATAAGAGAGAGTTAGACTGTGTTTAGGTGAACTACTTTCACAAAGCTCTCTTAAAGATAATTTTAGTTGATTTGTGGTGTTTCCACTGCATGCTGAATTTGGCTGTAAACATACCTCCTTTTTTTCTATTTTTAATACACATGACTTTTGAATGACTTATTTCAGGAGTTCTCTCTAGAGGTGTTTCATCAAGTAATCCTTGTAGTTCATGGAGTTGAAAATGTTGATGTATTCTGTTGGTATATTTATGGAATTCGAGGCTTTTTGTCTTGACTTGGATCATGAATAATCATTGGATTATTACGTAGCTTTCACCTCACATTTAACCTTACAAGATCAGGGGTGTAACTTTTAGCTTTTCTATTTTCTAACTCTTCATATGTTGAGCAAGAGAGTGAGTGAAAGAGAAATACAACATTAGAGATGGATTTTCTCTGTATGTATTATTGTAGGGCCTGCCTTACAATATAAGCTCCTTGAGGCGATTGTTGTTTTGATTTGGCATGTGTATAAATAAAATTGAATTTAGTTTAATTGGATGAGCTGAGTCGGGAAAAGAAAAAAAATCTCTTTCCACATAAATGATTACCTTTGCAATAAACAATTATTTGCTGATTTGATGATAACAAAAATATATAAACAAAATGTCTTAAGAAGTCATTAGACCTACTTCATACTGAAATATGCTCCTAAAGTTTTATGAAATTTGTATCACCCTTGTCTTAGCCTACAAATCACCTTTTAGGATTTTTTTCTAAGAACAAAATACTGCCGTGAGAGAAAAAAGACTTTGCACTTCATATTTTGCCTGCACATCTGTACATATTTTTTGTTGATTGTTAACCTTCCCTCTGCATTTACTGTCATCATTTCACCTCTTTAAATCATTCCGCTTTGAAACGTCTCAATGCACTATAATGTGGTTTCCAAAACCTCATGAGAAGCAGCATCCATGATCCTTAGCTGACGTGCTAAAGTCTATCCAGATGCAGGAAAGGAGCCATATTAAGGTGGTTTTAGGTGCTTTTTGACTTAGTGTATGTGTTTGGCATTCCTTTTATGTTTGCCCTGCTTTCAAAGGAAATGCTTAGCTCTTAACGCTGTACTCAATTTAAAATTAATTTCTATCAGATCTGTGGGAGAAGGTGCTAAAATGTGTTTTTATTATATCACGGTGATTATGGTCACCTTTGAATTCACCCCAAGTCCACCTGGCATGAGTTGCGAACGACTCAGATCTTCTTTGTCAAAAATTCTTGTGTATATCTTATTGTTTTAGTTGATTTAGTTGTTTGTTTATTCCACATATTTTGGCTAGTTACGAAATGAGTATTCAGGAATTTGAGTTGGCAAGGGTCGTGATTTTCAACCCTTACTCCTTTGAGAGATTAAATCATTTTGCAGCTGCTGTTTGGGCAGGGAATGCAAGAAAAGGATTAGGATGAACATTAGCAGACCTCCTCTTGATAATGAATGCAAGTCACTTTACTGTAAGACCTCTTAAAGCATAACTTAATATATACTGATGGTAAATTCAGTGCCATCAATGTCTTAATAGAAATCCACATTTGTGGGTAAAAGCATGGATTATCTGGACTGAAGCAAAGGAAAGTGATTTCACCTATTTTATTTGAGCTTAATGTTTCCAAAAATGTCACCACACTGTAAAATATTAATAAGTGACAATTTTTTTAAAAAAAATTGTGTTTTAAAAACATGTCTACCGAGTCTTGAATTTGACGCCAGCAGCATTTAATTGCAATTAAAAGTGGAGAAGTTGTGCAATGCAGAGAACATCTGGTGGAACATCTGCCAACTAATCTGGCAAATCAGTAACATGAGTATTAAACATGGGTATTAAAAGAGCATCTCAGAGAGTGTTTCAGAAGTAAAGATGGGGTGCGGTTTGCCACTCTGTGAAAGACTGTGTGGTCAAATAGTTCAATAATGTAAGAATAACATTTCTCAGCATAAAATTGCCAAGAATTTAGGGGCCCTCACGAAGCACAGCATTAAAAACAGACACCATTCTGTAGTGAAAACCATTGTCAGTGAACACATTTTGTCACCACATCCACATATGCCAGTTAAACCTTTACCATGCAAAAAAAAAAAGTTATAAGCTGGGCCTGGACTATTTTAAGCTGGACTGACGCAAGGTGGAAAACCATCCTGTGATAGTTAATTACAATCAATTTTGTAATTATATTTGGAAATTGTATTGGAAATAGGAAATATGCCCCAACTTGTTTAATTTATATTAAATAATAATAAAAATGATGATGCTTTTCAAAACAGGTTTTTAAATCAGGTTAACCACCATGTGATGGAGAATTAAATTGAAATAAACTACTAGCAGTCAGTACAAAAACAACCTGATATTAAAGGCAAGTCCCCTATAAAAAAAAAACTGCTATAAAACTGTGTTTTTAAAACTATTTTGGTTTGGACTCTGAACATATGGGATTTATACAGCCTAGGCTATTTAAGTCAAGGCAGAATAAGCTGGAAGAGTTCTTGAGTCTGTGATGAATAAAACTATTAGCTGAGCTTAGCGTTTCAGCTTCAACAAAAGTTTATTTTTCACTGGTTGGCTCAGCTTTGATACTACAGGAGGGTGTGGTTTTGAGGATGCTGGATACAATAATACTATCCAGAGTCTTGAACAATATTTCAAGCATATGTCATAGGAGCCATGTCTTTTAAAGCACGGAGGTGAACTACAGTGGTGAGGGTATGGAAATTTCTTGTTCAGTTGCCAAAGGAAGGAGTAACTGGGATGGTGCACAGAATTTGGTTGGTGTTTTCCATTTATGATATGGATTTCATTTGCAGAAAAAAATAGAAAGGCAATCTCAAATTAAGAATAACATGCATAAAATAAAATTCATGAGACTGTTTAGGATTTTGGATTTTTTGAGGATAGATTTCACAATTTAGATTTGTTTTGGTTGTGTGACACTGATATGATAACATAATAATAATAATAATAATAATAATAATAATAATAATAATAATAATAATAATAATAATAATAATATAATTGTCATATTGCACCACTGGTCATTCTTACATTTCTAGGCATGCTAAATTAAAAGCCAGAAAAAGGTGTAACATACAACTATGATGTACAAAAACTTTAAAAATAAGTATGAACAAAACAACAAAATTCAGTCTAGGTTTATTTTATGTATACTTTTAAAGCACTGTGTAAAAGTACTGTTAACATTCATAATTTCCTTGTTTCTTCCTTTTTCCTCATCAAATATTTGCATGCAAGTTTTTTTTACAGCCTTTCCCTGAAAACAAAATAGACACTGCTCACACCAAACCTTTAGAAATGAACAAACTGTGATATTTAAGTCCAGATAATGATCACAATGAAAAGTAAAAGAAAAACATAGAGCCCGACTAAACCTTCTCACTGACCTCAAAGTAGTAATCCTTCCCAACAGTTCAAATTACACTCCCCACCAGAGCTGTTGCTTTCTGTGCAGAGTGTATCTATGATGTTATTTATATTAATTAGTATTTGATCAGTATGAAAAATACAGCAAAACCTTTTGTACAGACAGAAAAACATTGTTTTGGAACGTAAAATGTGTATTTGTTGCTAATCTGAAACACACTGAAATACAATAACAGAGTAAAAACCTCCTACTCAGCTGAAGCCTTTCTGTGTGGAGCCTTTTTTGTTTTTTTTTTTGCTGAGCCTGTGTAGCTTTCCCTAAGGTTATCTGGTTACTTCCCATAGTCCAAAGACATGCTTCTGAAGCTAACTGCTGATTCGAAATTCACCTGTCTAGTGTTGGACAGACAGCTTGACCAAAAATTCAGTGGTTGCTGGAATAGCTGAAATCCCCCCGATCCTAAATAAGAAAATTGATTACTGGTTCTCTGTAGATTATCCTGACTGCACTCAGCTGAAATGTCAAAAGTGACCAGGTGGAGTGCAACTCAGTGCTCAGTAACAACAGGATGCAGAAAATACTAAAAGCAGTCACCAAAACTGAAGCACAGTCTACCCGAGAGTCAAAGAGACCATTCACTTTTTTACGCACGTTTTAAGCTTTAATAAAATTTAGATGGATAACTTATTTTTTTAAAAATACCACTGAACCATTGTCACAATTGTTTATTTTCTAAAAAATGGAAGGAGAAAAAAACCCATTGACTGTGCTTGAAATATTTGCATTTCATTTCAACAGCATCATTTTTGAGCTACTTTCATTTCATTTTTCTTTTCTGTCTGTTTTTACTTTGTGTGCAGACAAACTGATAAAGCAGAGAATAAAGTAAACAGATTTATCACAGTAAAACATGTATTAAATATAATATCTTAAATATAAATATCTTTCATTAACAAATATGATGAGAAAGCTTATTTGAAGTTAAAACACTTCTCATCAGGCCAATTTACTGTTTTTCTAGTGATGTTTTTAAAATGTAGTTATTGTTTTCAAATTACAGATAAACAGATGTGCTGTTTATCTTTTTTTTTTTTTCTTTTTTTTTTTGCCTGTCCGGATTTGGCCCTTTTGCCATTAGAATTATTGTCTGAAGGCGAAGAAAGATGCATGTAATGATCTGCTAGAGGGTGTGGTGGGCCACAGCCCCGTCCTCCAGGGCATGAAGCAGGTATGGGGGAGATCAAGACTCCAGACATCCAGAGGCCCTCAGAACACAAGACACAAGGAAGACCAACAGAGGGGCAGCCGCGCCACTGTCCCAGAAGGAGCTGAGGAGAGTCCCAGATGAGGGCTCACTCAGCAGCCGCGGAGCAGAAGCCAGGGGGGGTTGCAGTGACGTGCCCGTGAGCTCCGCCTGACCGAGCCCCAGGCCGAGAGGCTGAGGGCACCCCACCCCCGAAGTGGCCCAAGCGAGCCCCAGGCTCCAGGCCCCGACAAGCAGCCACCAAGGAGTGAGCCAGTGTGTACCCGGACGCCCATCCCCAGACACAAAAAAACACCAATGCACCGATGTCTGATGGCGTCTGCCACTGGCAGGGGAAGTGGTGGGGGGAGATAGGCCTCCAAACCTTGGAGGGCCTGAGATGTCCCCAGAGAGGTGGCGTCTGATACCCAACCTGACATATAGACACAGACATACAGGCACACACAGATACAAACATCCATTCCCACCCTCATGCTCTCATATGCACTTACTCAACACTCACCCAACGTGGAGACAGACATAGAGAGACACTGTACACACAATCACACTCCCCAAGCGTACTCTAAGCCCCGGGTCTAGGTACCCTTGCCCCTGGAGGGGGAAACTGCACCCAGACCCAGGTAGTGTTACCCTTTTCCCTGGGGTGGGGAGAAGCAGACTGCCCCGGCTTGGCAGCAGCAGGGAGGCCCCACATTCCAGACCCCAATCGGACAGCCAACTCCTCCTCTCAGCCCTCCCACTCCAGCAGGCCTCAGAGAACGGGGGTGTGTGAAGACTCCAAACCTGCCTCCGCCCGCTCATATGTAGTGTTGATGCATGTGTGTTCTAAGGTGCATTTAAAACCCAGGAGGGCATGGAGCTACCTGCCAGAGAGCAGCAGGTAAGCGCATAGCCCCTCCTGATAGCCCTCAGTGTCTACGTGTATTTAAAATTGAGAGGTGGGCAACGACGCCAGGGGTGAGGTGTACACCCTGATGGTCGTTTGGATACCGTGTAGCGTACCCACCCCCAAGATCCTATATGTATGTGTGAATGTCTAAGTTGTGAGATAAAGTTGAGGCACAGGCAGCCAGAACGGGACAGAGGGGGGGGATGCCTCCTCTGCACCCTGGTGACACATCTTTACCCCAAGGCCCTGCATGTGTGGGTGATTGTGGTGGAGCGGGAAGAGGGATACTCTGCAACCCGCCAGGGAAAGGGGGGACCCAGGCCCCATTGGACTGGGGCCTAGTGTGGCAGCGCCACCTTGCCCCGCAGAGCCCAGGACAGTCCACCCGACCCCACCACAGAGAAAACTGCACCCACCTCGTCATCCACTCATCTTCCAGACTACACAAGACAATAGATGCCCAGGCTGATATCTTACTCCACTTCTCCTATATCTCCCCCTCCTGCAGAGTGAGTTCCTGATGTGCTGTTTATCTAACAGACATCCATTACTCGTTTTTGTTTTCACAGAAAGATGCACATCTCACTGCTGCTAAGTTGCTTTCTTCTGGCTGCGACAGACTACTTCCTCGGCTGTGCCCACATGATCCCAGATGAGAGACTCTCCACCAGCAGAGTTTCTGCATCTAATGCTTTGTCTCAAAATCTAGAAATAGACTCACCCCCTGTGGTTATTGTAGGTAAGTTTGAAAGGATCATCATGTATCATCTATGCTGATGACACTTTTCTTTTCTAACACATTTTCTAATAATTGCAATTCTTAATTTTCTCTTCCAGAGTTACCAAAATCTGCAAAGAAGAGCAAGAAACCAAAGAAACAGAAAAAGGTTGTATTATATCAATACCATGGTATTGATATAATACTGGGTTTCATTACCTTTTATCATATAGCGTCATTATATTATAGTAGATTATATTATAGTTTTTCATTTAATATACTAGTTTTTAAAGTGAAGTAATGAAAATGAAAACTGTCTACCCTACACAAGTGAACTTGCTATGGAAACTATGTTTAATTATGTAATTTAGTTGATCAAATCAATTTTGAATACAGTTAAAACAACCAAATTAAAATGAAAGAATTCAATAATTAAAAGAAAGATTTATAACAACATATTACATATGAAACGTTTTATAATATACCATGATTTGATTACTATCATTAACTGAACAAGCTGGACTGAATGTTGCAACCAGTGACTATATGTGTCAGTGATCAAACCATACAACCAATCAAGGCATGTCAGTATTTAGAGTGACCTTTTAAATTGATCATATGAAAGAACAGTGAGAACAGTGCCCGCATCCAGAGAATCAAAGGTGGACAAGAGCAAGGGAACTCTTATCACACCCTCTTGCTTGTGGAAAAGGAGAAAGGAAAAAACTTACTGGCAAAGATGCTTTTCCTTTCATGCATTCTTCTGTGCACTCAAGGGGCAGAAATGTACCCTGTGTGGTTTTCTGTTGGCAGTCAGGATGCAGTTCTTTTCTCTTGCCTCAGGTCCTTGTGCCTGGCTCTTATAAACACACTTAATAAATGCCACAATTCTCAGTCAAAACACATAATATCATTAATAGTGCTTGTTGTTGTTTTTTTTTGTAATAGAATAGAATAGAATGCCTTTTATTGTCACTATGCACATGTGCAATGAGACTCAGAGCAACTCCTACTCTGTGCAGGCATGTAGAAAAAAGGGGGTAAGCTGCACAGTTCAGCAACTCCATAAACATATTGTTTCTAATTTTTTACAGCAACCTGTTTTTAAAATATGATTTTCTATGTTATAACTTCTTCTTCTTCTCTCTCTCTCCTTTTCTTTCAGAACAAATATGGTGTGAAGAAGCGGCCTCCTCCTCCTGCCAACTGTATTTCCCTGTGGGGAAGCTGTAAATCTCAAGGCACCGTGTGCTGTGATTATTGTGCTTTCTGCCAGTGTCGACTGTTCAGAACTGTTTGTTACTGCCGAATGGGTAACCCTCGCTGCTGAATAGCCACCGGCAGCCTAACCCAGTTCCAGGCTAAGAGAACAAATGTTTATGCTCCAGCAAACCACTTGCAATGAACACCATGAGAGGTTAATCACTCCTCCCCCTTGGTTTATAATTTTCCCTAAAATTCACTGCATGAAAGCACTTTATCACAGAGGATTGCACCACCGGGAACTTTCTTAAACTCTTACAGGGTGTGATGCTTACAGCACTGCTAGGAAACTCTCAAATAAAAGTTATGAAGCAAGTTTTTATTGTACTTTGAGCTTTTAGCATGCATAAAAACAATTTAAATTCTCCATAAATAATCAATTTATTTTTCACATGAATACATGACTGCAACAGTATACTTAAAAACGGTTGTATTTTTTACTAAGCTTTCTAAGGATTAACTGTTTGTAATGTTAAAGCAATTATTTGGAAAAAAAAGTATTGTTTCTGTTCTATTTAGCGCACAGTCTACAAAATCATGCCTGTTTTCTGAAATGAAGGTGTATGAATTTGCATTTACAAGTAAATTAATAAAAAAGTGACTAAATCCTAAATTTGATTTATTTGAGTTCATGTCTTTGGGGTGTATAGACATACATTGTTTCTACTTAAACAGAAATGTCTACATTTTTTCTTACTGACTCAAAAGGGCTCAAAAGTCTATTTGCAAACAGGACAATATTGGTTGTTGGACACGTTTTATTATCAAACTTTTTAAAAATGTACTATACTGAGCTGTATGTACAATGGTCTCAACCTACTGTTCACTTCAATTCAATTCAGTTTTATTTATATATAAATAAATCACAAAAGTCACCTCAAAGTGTTGTATATGGTAAAAACCCTACAATCTTTTTTTTAATAAAATTGTGTGATGAATTGAAAAATATATATATATATTTAGTTCAATTAAATCTTATTTAAAACAAAGCCCAGGTTTCTACAGAAGCATTTTCTCTTCACCAGCATATCAATATGCTAAACTGATTGTTTAATCAGTGTTTTATTATCATCTGTGCTTTGTTACTGAGGGAAATAAATTCAGTGGTGGAGTCCTTCCCCAGTTTTAAATTACCGCCTGTTGAGCAAGAATTAAAGATATTTCCAGGGACCTTTATGTTGTGATTTCCAAGTAATTGCTACATTATGATAAACACATGACTTTTCACATTCCCTTTGGAGATGACTAATAAGGAATATTGAGATGTTAGTAATAACTGCTGTCGTGTGATGATTTATTACAAGGGAGTGTCAGCCTGGATGATCATATATTTCCACTGGAAGGAAAATCTGGCCCAAAGAAGTAAACGGGAACAAAAAGCATCTCCTCCCTGAACCTCCAATGAATCAAAAGTGACCACAGCTGCTCCTGGCCATCACCTTGTATGGTACAAAGTTTTTTGTTTTTTTGTTTTTCAATTTTTCAGAAGAGGTATTTTTCTTTATCTTTTCTAATTCTTGATGTTTTCTGCCCTGGTCTCCTGTTTTCAACTCTCCTATTTTGATCATTCAAAGGACGCAATCAGCATTAATCAGCCAAATTCGAACCAAACCAGTTTTTGATAGGTTTATTTTAAACATTGAGTTAACTGGTTAGTATACAGAAATCAATATTTGAAATTATAGTATCCCATAGGATCCGGCCATTGATATTCATTGCTCCATATTGGCCAATGCTATTGGATGCCAATAACAGACTAATATTGATATGCATTCTTCAGTCTTTCAAAAAACCCCCAAAAAACCCCAACGTTTCTATGATCTCTCAGTCTGATAATATCTATCTTCATTGCCTCATTCCTTCATCTGTTGTGCTCTTGCAGCTCCTTCTCTATCTTGTCTTCTCTCTGTGGAATAATGTTTCACTTGCCAAATCAGTTACAGAGTTGCATATGCTTCATACATATGCTTCAGGGGAAACTCATTCTAACTTACTTGAAGTGAATTGTCAATTGAATTCTTCAAAGGCACAGTAATATCACTTTCTTTATAGACTCTGCTCATGTTCCACATTAATATTAGATTAATATTAGGCTAGTTAGATAAAGAGCCAGATACATAAAACTATGCAGATTCATAACTAAAACTGTGTGCACAAAAAAGACATAAATGTGCACACACATTACGCTCCCTTATTATATTATTATTACAAGCACAACCACTCTTTAATGTGACCTCTGTGATGTAAATTAAAGCTTATAGAAAAGCAATTCTTTATCTGGCGCTATTCATAAAGCACATGGAGCTGTAATCCAGAAAAGTCCAGTCTAACCGTAGCTATGGGTTTTAGGATTTTATTTTTCTTTAAAACATCATTTGATGAAAAAATTGTCCCAGTCATGTACACCTCTATGGTTAAATGCCATGACTCTTTTTAAACCACTTTTTAAAAGTGCCTTTGAAAAAAACCCATATAAACCAGACAATCCTGCGCCATAGTTGCAAGTCATTAACTTTTGTTTGTTTTTGGCCTGTTTGCTGTTCGTTGTCTCTCTGTGCTCTTCTCTGTCCCCTCAGCCGAGTTGGTCAGGGCCCTTTCCTGAACCTGATTCAGGCAGCGGTTTCTTCCAGTTAAAAGGACGTTTTTCCTCCTCACCGTCTCTTGCTCTCGCTCATATTGTAGGATCTTTACTTTACAATAAATACACAAATAAGCGCCTTGAGACAGCTGTTGTTGAAACAGCTGTGAAAAATAAATTGAATGAAATTAATTAAATTGGACACAGTAGCTAAAAAGCTACTTTAGATACTTTCAGATACTTCAGAGGGTAAAAGTAAATTATATTGTACTTTTAGCATGAAAATGTAACTCTGTGTGATTTGTGCCATATGTGTAAAGCAATATTTTGTAAGCTTGAACATTTTATCAGGTTAAGCAGGTAGCTTTCTTTCTTTTCTTTTTTTAGTAGTTAAGCTGTGAAAATCTAAAAAAAAGCTAAAAGCAATTTACAGTGAGGAAAAATACATTCAAAT
Source organism: Haplochromis burtoni (assembly GCF_018398535.1). Lineage (NCBI taxonomy): Eukaryota > Metazoa > Chordata > Actinopteri > Cichliformes > Cichlidae > Haplochromis > Haplochromis burtoni. The sequence goes on from NW_024582600.1 coordinate 960,299, forward strand.
AAATAATCCCATGTTGTGAGTACTGACAGGATTGCTCAGACATATTTGTCCAACATCTGTACCACTGAATTCAAACAAGTAAGTTTGCTATAAATAATAATAATAAAATTCACATGAGGAGAAAAAACTTTGAGGAAGGAATAAATTCTGATCTCCTACAAATATAAACATGTACATTATTTATTTATGGATACTTTAATTTCTAGTTGTCAAAATTACTATTAAGGAAAATTTCCCCCATCATTACTTGACTCAGACTGACTTTATTGGGTCAGAATATTTTTGCAGCATTCCACTAGTCTAAAGTGTGTGTTAAGGCATCTGGTTTGGAAAAAAAGTTGGATAGAGCAGGAAGGATTATCACAGACAGCTGGAAGGCAGTTCTGAGTTCTGAAGGGACAGGCGAAAGATACTGAAATACTGACAGAGAGCAGATCACACTAAATTCCTCTTAGTTTGCTATTTTATGGATCCTTTTATTCAAAGCTGTTAGCAGAAGTCCACTAAATGTGACATCAGGACTTTGCGTGTGGAATGTGTTTCTTGTTGCCTCTTGTGACCTTTAGTAAAAAAAAGAAGAAAGAATATTTAGGCATGAAGAAGTTAGTATGTCAAAAAGTATTTAATTTGCTGCTTGGCCAGTTATATTAAATAGCATGTGGCTAATTTCAGAAAACACATATTAAATCATATATAAAGACATACTATACCAATAAATACATACTCCTGCTTCTGTTATTCCCTATATCGACATTTTTATACATGAGCACAGGGCAATGTCAAAGGAATCTTGTCCACACTGAATAGTGGGCCAAAGTGATCTGTGACCTGTGACAAGAGGAGCTACAGAGAGAGAAAGAAAACACAAGCAATGGATTTTTACATTATGTGTAAATGTGTTAAATACAATGTCATTTTGAAATACTTTCATTCTTCCACTTTACAACATGTTGATGCATAGCACCCTGCTTACTGAACATGTGTTAAAAAATAGTCAGAGGAATCTGAGGTAACAAGTTCTGTGAAATACAACCGGTGCAGTGACGCATTCAATACAGAGCAGAGGGTTGCTTCACCAGCAACTCGCAACCTAGCCATAGGAATAAAAATTTGATTTATGAGAGGAGAAGTGCTTAATGTTTAGATTGTTTGCTGAAGTAAAGATATATGAAATATTTAACTGATATGTAAGGAAAATATTGTGACAGAAATTAGCTCTTCATGATTCAAGACCTTTTGATTTCTTGTTGCCAGCAAAGAGAGACTGCAATAATATCTAGCTAAACATGACCCAAATGCTGTGGCACTCTATAAAATATGTACTTGTAATTTTACATGAAATGATGATTACGATTAGTGATTTTCGGATTTACAAGGATGTTTTGAGCAGCAGAGAGATGCTTTAAATAAAAAAAAAAAACTTGGTCCGTGTAGGAAAGCCTCCGTAAAGAGGCTGACAAAGCATCATAAAGCAAACTGACTGGGAACGTTATTAGGTACACCTGTGAAATTTAACATAAACCCATTTAACAGCTGTGCCATAAATTTTACTGTTATGAACATTATATTCACGCCAAAGAAAAGTGATATTTCCATTTTATATTCATTTTTAAGGTCATAGTAAGTGATGGTGATTGCCCTAAAATGCATTATAATGAAAAGATTTGGCCCCTTTCATGTGTTTTAGTTCATTACAACAGATTTGGTAAAGCACATTGAGCACAAGTGTTTGCTCTGGACTGTTAACCGTTGGACTTGTGCTCATGGCAATGCTAACTGAAAAAATTTAAGGATGATTGTGGTAATCAATTAGGTCTTAATTTTGTTGTAAGTGACCATATGGAAAACTTTAATATGACATGAAGGTATCCAGATTTTTTATGACATCCGTGTTTTTCACATTCATTTGCACTATTGTTTGTGAATAGCTACAAATACTTTGAATGCTGCCTCTATATAAAATACAAGCCACTGAACAACTTTACAGTCTATTACACGTTCTTTGTTTAACTTTGTCAGCGGCAAAGGGTCATAAAAATATCAAAGTTTAAGTTCAAATCAATAATTTACAAGAGCTTGTCAAGGTTCTTGGTATAAGCATGACTCAAATGCAGACTCTAGGTCAAAGTTTAGTGCATTTAATTACAGTGAATAAAAAAACAATCAACAGTAATGATGGTCCCAGTCTCCCTTCAGGCTTTCCTCAGAGTCTAAAAAATCTCCAATCCAAATGTTCACTCCAAACAATAACTGCATGTCGCTCCTTATCCACAGGTCCACCAGACAAAACCTGAGCATAAGTTAAAGAAGATAAGAAACATTTTTGTAGATAAAGGAAAACATATGCTAAGGCAAGGAGCCGGGAAACATTAACTATTGCGAACAATCTAGTAAAAAACGATGTTTAGCTAACGTCCTTAAAAAGCAGCTTCAATAAAGTCATGTGATTACAAAAAAATGGCGTGTGAAAACCGAAAGGCGGAAATCTGGGGTGTGTCCTGCTAATGCACAAACACCAACACAGCTGCACACACAAACACAGTGGAGGAATGGAAGGACGCAACAGTTTGATGAACAGTAGTTTGATCAAAATGAACATGATCAATCTACAGAGGGCAGAATTTGAAGAGAATCAAAGTGAAAACTGATGCACCAAGCTACTGCACCAACTCACAATGCTCAGTAGTTTGTATGATCCAGGCTTTCCTGACAACATCAGCGCTAAATGAGACAACAAATGGTGTTCTGGGGGAATCTCCTCCCAGATCTGGGCACCGAGTTCCTGCACAATCTGAGTTGCATCAGATGAATCAAAACATAATTTCCCAGACGTTTCTTTTTTGGTCAGTGTCATCAATTACTTCAGACTCCAGGAAATGCCTCATACTCTCACCACATGAGGCTCTGTGTAGCTGATGACAAGCAGGACCCCATGACCCGCTGCACCAGTGTAGGGTCTGACAAAAACCTTGAGATGATTGATGTAATTTGGCACTATATAGTAAATAAAGCTGAGCTTAATTCAATTGACAGTGGGTCAAAGGATTTAGCACTGACACCTAATGGCAGTCAGGTTGCGATTGCTGAGTCTGTTGAAGTCTTGGTGTCCATCCATCAATATGCCTCATTCTCCGTGGCTTCTCCAGACCCTTTCACATCTGTGACATGTGCTTAGAGTGAACCTACCCTCATCTGTGAAAAGCACAAGGTGCCAGTGGTGGACTTGGTATACTATAGCAAATTTTAATCACACTCAAAAAAAATGAAATTGGGTGGTTGTTACATGCATAAGATCCAAACTTGTAATTTGAACTAAATAATTCCATGTGGCTGGATCCAGGCAACTAACCGCTCTTACTAGATTGTATGATGTCATCTCAACAAGAACAAATTAAGTTGCTGAATTTCATGCAGATGCTACATGATTTAATTACGTTCACCATAGAAACATGGAATTATTTAGTTCAAATTACAAGTTTGGATCTTATGCATGTAACAACCACCCAATTTCATTTTGGGGGTCGACTCACGAAATTCACAAGATCACATTAGATGTCAAACCACAGGAAAATCAGTGGGGTTACAAGAGGAAGACAACCACACCACGTATATGCTGTTACTATTTCTTATGGTTTAACTTGTCAAGAACAACAACATAAAGCATCATCAAGCATAGCTTTCCTACTTTTGTTAAGTCTGTATTGACAGATTAATGCCATGGTGGTTCGTGCTGTTGCCTCAGAGCAAGAAGATCCTGGGTTCAAATCCACAATGTGGCGCAGTTTGCAGTGGGTTCTCTCTGCGTACTCTAGTTTCCTCCACAGTTAAAAGTCATGCAGTTGTAAGGGTAACTGGTTATTCTAAATTGCCCAAAGGTGTTAAAGTGCAAATGATTGTTTGTCTCTGTATGATTGACTGGCGACCTGTCCAGGATACCCCTGTCCCTCTTGCCCTATCACTTCCGCAGCCCAGATAAAGCTAAGAAGATGGGTGGATTGGAAGTTGCTGTAAATCCATTGATTTTTTTTTTGGTTGAACATTACTTAATATGAATACAACATGTACTACAGATATAAGTTACATTTTATTCATTCAACAAGATTATCATTGGTGTAACAAACAAATATTTTACTAGTTCATGTAACAAGACTGATTTTTGATGTGCCAAAGTGTTTAAACAATCTAAGATGGATTTAAATAAATTTAATTAGACTAACGTGGTGCAAACATGTTGATTGAACAAAAGTCAAATTAATTGAATGTTAATGTTAATATTATGTTAAACCTACACACATATATCGTGTTGACACAACACAATCAAGATGGATTAATATAACATGATTTGTTTAGATGGAATATAAGTGGCAAGATAAAATTACGTTCATCCAATGAATTATTTTTTTGAGTGCAGGCTCCAGGATGAGCACAGGGCCCACTACAGCAGCGGTGCCGGGCGGCGAGAGTTGAGGCTCAGGTGTGAAATATATGGTTTTCAGGGTTTTTATCGGTTTTCAGCGTTATTTTGTTATCGTTTTTATCGTTAACTCGGTTTTCCTGGGTCTTTTCACGTGTGTTATGAATAAATCTTCTTTTTTTCGGTACCGGTACTAGTTTTATTTTGTTGTATTTATCCACGACACCTTAAAGGCCGGTCCGTGAAAATATTGTCGGGCATAAACCGGTGCCGTGGCGCAAAAAAGGTTGGGGACCGCTGCAGAGGACTTTTGGCCCTAAGACCATCTTCATGAAGTCTGTTTCTGATGTTTGGTCAGAGATACCCAAACCAGCCCTTTAAGTATACAGGACCTTTTTTACAGAGTATATTTAAAACATAACTGAGCAATTAAAACATGATTACAGCAACAGGAGGAACAACCTTCTTTCATACTGTTGACTGCCCCGATTTAATGGTAAATGGTCTACATTTTAACATTTTAACCATGGTGGTTCTGCAAAAGGATTTCCAATGTGTTTTTCATTTGCATTTTCTCTCTCTCTCTCTCTCTCTCTCTCTCCTCTCTTCTCTCTCCCCCCCAAAAACACACCCACACACACACACACACACGCACACACACTGACACACACACAAAATACCAGCGGAACCAGAGCATAAAATTAAAATCATGAAGATTACATGATTGCCAATTTCATGTACATTTGAAAGATAATCTCAAAAGGGAAGTCAATAACAGATGTACTACTTTCTTAAACTAGCATATTGATGATGGACTGAAAATAAACTAGCTCTCAAATACTTTGTGGGCTTTTGTCAGGATTTAGGTGTAATGTCAGGTAGTCAATTTTGAACAATTTGCCAAGTTAGAAATGCATTAAAGGTCAGACATAACAACCAGTATGTTGGTCTAGAGCTCTTGTCAGAGCCTTGAATATATGACTGTACTAACAATAAATCAACATGAAAACAGATCCAAAAATGACTGCTTTCTTTTTCCTGGCGCAGTCAAACCAAAACATCCTGTTAAAATCCTGCAGCACTGCCTATTCACCCTGATGCTAACCTTTTGTGATTGTGTACATTGAAAACATGGGCCCTGATTATCACCAAGCTGAAAACATAATTTGACAATGCAACTAAATACAAATACAATTTGCCAGATTCAGCAAAGCATGGAGATCAAATTATTCCCCCTGGGCTTTAATTAGAAAATGTGTAAAAATTCAGAATCTAATACACAGAGAAAACTCTTTCCAGATCAACCATCACGTGTCAGGTCGTCACAGATATATCCCTCCTAATCGGCTGCACAAAGTTGTTTCTGGTCCATGAAACGCAACCTGAACTACAACCAGCTTGCAATAGTCAGGCCATGACTGTGACATCTTTGTCATAGTTTAGATTATCTGACGATTGGTGTTATGGGAGATGGAATGAGTCACACTCTTGCTGTGAGAAGCAGCAGGTGCAAAGAGTTAAGCAGATGAACAAGCAACAGATGTTCTCAAGTTTAAAAAATATTACTGTGGGTCGAAACAAATATGGCTGGAGTAATGCTAAAACTGTATTAGAAATGACAATAAAAGTTTAACAATAATAAGTATGATAGGGTACAGCCAATTTTCCAAGGAAAACACACACACACACCTCAGAGCAAGAAGGTCCTGGGTTTGAATCCAGTTTGTGAGTTTAAATTGTCTGAAAGATATCATTGGTAGAAAAATGCTGATTATATTGATTGTCCCTCTGTTTCCTTGTTATAGACTAGCAGGTTGTTCAGGATACTGCTCACCATATGACAACTGGGATAGACTCCAACCCCTGGATCCGACCCAGAAGACTGCATTCTGCACACACATTTTGAGACAGCTGTCATAAATTTCTGAAACTGTCATTATCCCAGGGTATCTTTGGTTTCAAGATCATTACAAAGCCAAACTCTTTCACAGTACAATAAGAGAACCGCCAGTTTGCAGGCACAACCAATATAATTTATTTGCACTGGTCACAAGGTGTTTCGTATGGGAAACTGCAAACTACAAACTATATAAATAGTATCAGGTCCAACATTGTACATTCATGAACGAACAATAACTTGTATAACTGGATAGTATTTCAAAAAGGAGAGATCCTCAGAAGAAACCGAACATGATTTATTGATGTGCAGAATTCAGTTCAGGGTATTTAGCGTTTAGACTCCGATGGCCCATCAAAGCAGAATGGAATCCCAGTGGTGATAAGGATTAGGGCAGGACCCCCTTGGAGTCTAGATGCTAGTGGTGGAGGTGAAGATGGAAGCTTGAATGGAGCCTGAATGACGAGCGAGAGGCTGTGGTGGGGAGGATGTGAGTCTCACAAAGGTGAGGGAGAATTACAGAAGAATTACAGTATGTGGTGTGACGGCTGATTGGCCTTAAGAAGGCCAGCATTGACGTGACAATCAGCTTGACAGCGTGGGAAAGTGGAAGTGATGTAAAGCTTGGATTAGCCACAAATACTTGGGAAGCAGAGATGTTTCGATACAGATCTTCCTTACTGAACTTATGCATAAATTCCTTTATGGTAATAATAAGTAAGGGCAGCAACATTTAACCATCGTGTAGAATTTTAGCTTGAAAGTTGAAAGTTGTGAACATTTTATTTACTGCTGTAAATGTTGGGGCATGGGATACATTTTCATACCCATGACTCCAAAGTAGACAGTCGACTCCTTGCACAAACCTGAGAATAGAGTCAGTTATCAGCCATTGTTTTGTGTTTTTTCAGGACTTCTACCTTGCACTTCAGCTTCCTTTGGTTTGTTTTTATTTTTTCAGTATCAAGTAACAGTTTATATGTACTCTCCATGACATAAGAAATACAAAATTCTTTGGAATTTTTTCTCTCTCAAGGGATCTGTCTCTGGTCTGCTATTGTGTAACAAACGTTGGTGCTTTTGCTGTGGTGGATGAAGTGTCACTCTGATATAGAGACGCAAAATATTACATCGTTAAATGTTTTTGTTTATTGAGTAAGCTGGCAGCTAGAGCGACAAGGGATAACAGAGACTAGGCTTAAGCCGTTAATCCCCAGGGCTTTGTTGTTAAGTAATGAGATCAAGTTATGAAATTAACATTTTTCAGTTTCAGGTAAAGACAGCATGCAGATTAAAGTGAAACTCTCTAAGTGGGTCAAAAGGCCAAAACACCTAGAAAATCAGACATGGTGAGGGTTGTGACTTCAAAGCCTGCCTCCAATTTGAACTGTTTTCCAAAAGCCAATTAAAATCTTCACTCACTATACTCTAACAAGTACAGTATATCAAATTGTTAAAATGGCATCATTAAAACATGAATTATTTAAGTGCTGCACAGTCTCAAAAACTGCCAGCAAATCATTTATTTTAAAAGCGTGAGAAGGTAATTTAGAAACATAGAAAGGCTTCACATGTGCAAAGGTTGTACATGACTTACAATCTCACCTTGGGGGAAACACGGACAGCCACAGACAAACCACACACACACACACACACACACACACACACACACACATATATTATATATATTTATATGTATATTTTTCTTTATACCTATAGCACTATATTAATCTATTTATCCTAATATGTATCTATTAGGGGTGCAACGATACTCGTATCGATATTGAACCGTTCGATACAGTGCTTTCGGTTCGGTACGCATATGTATCGAACAATACAAAATTTTTAATTTATTTTATCAACTTTTCTTCTGACGATGCTGTCTGTGTTGAGCGCTCAGTGGATCTGCGTTCGACACTCTGCCTAGGCTGCACTGTCGAGCGCAGATCACTGAGCGCAGGCAAGCTAGCAAGACAGAAGCTAAGCTCTTGCAACTTCAACGGCAAATTGAACCTCCCCCACCCTCATTCAGATCTGGCCTTTGGAACTATTTTGGTCTTCATGTGAAGTATGACCCTGAAGGTAAGCGCGTCATGGACAAAAGTAAAACAGTATGTCTGGATGTGCCACGCAATGCTCAATTACATGGTGGGAACTAGTGCGTTAGCGCAGTTAGCTCGTTAACGTGTTGACGCCGTCCAGCCCCACGCACGGGGCGATCCGCGGTAGCTCGTTAACGGAGATTTGCCGTGTTGTGGCGTTAACGTCATTTCAGATTAACGCTGACAGCACTAGTGGGAACACAACGAATATGACTGCACATTTACTCCGACATCATCCTAGTGCAAAGACAAGTGGAAGCAGACAAAAACAACAAGCACGCATGCTACAAACTTTACCCGAGTCATTTAGACAGCCGTTAGCACATGATTCTCCTTATGGGGACCTGATATGTTTAATATGCTGCTGAGAATATAGCCCAGAAGAAGCGTATAGTATAGCTTTTATTTTGGAAAGAGCCATTTCTCTGTAATAAACTCTCTTTTCCAAAGATGAGTGATTTCTCGATCAGATAGATTTATTTTTTTATTACTTTGTTGTTTCAGCAACATTAAATTTAAAAACTGTACTTTTGAGTTAAAATATATATTTATAATTTTAATAAATGACAAATTAAAAAAGCATGAACATTTTTTTGTATCGAAAATATCGAACCGTGACACCAAAGTATCGAACCGAACCGTGAATTTTGTGTATCGTTGCACCCCTAACACTAACACACACAAATCCATAGTATGAAAGTATCTACATTATACATATTTACAGTGGGGCAAAAAAGTATTTAGTCAGCCACCGATTGTGCAAGTTCCCCCACCTAAAATGATGACAGAGGTCAGTAATTTGCACCAGAGGTACACTTCAACTGTGAGAGACAGAATGTGAAAAAAAAATCCATGAATCCACATGGTAGGATTTGTAAAGAATTTATTCGTAAATCAGGGTGGAAAATAAGTATTTGGTCAATAACAAAAATACAACTCAATACTTTGTAACATAACCTTTGTTGGCAATAACAGAGGTCAAACGTTTACTATAGGTCTTTACCAGGTTTGCACACACAGTAGCTGGTATTTTGGCCCATTCCTCCATGCAGATCTTCTCGAGAGCAGTGATGTTTTGGGGCTGTCGCCGAGCAACACGGACTTTCAACTCCCGCCACAGATTTTCTATGGGGTTGAGGTCTGGAGACTGGCTAGGCCACTCCAGGACTTTCAAATGCTTCTTACGGAGCCACTCCTTTGTTGCCCGGGCGGTGTGTTTTGGATCATTGTCATGTTGGAAGACCCAGCCTCGTTTCATCTTCAAAGTTCTCACTGATGGAAGGAGGTTTTGGCTCAAAATCTCACGATACATGGCCCCATTCATTCTGTCCTTAACACGGATCAGTCGTCCTGTCCCCTTGGCAGAAAAACAGCCCCATAGCATGATGTTTCCACCCCCATGCTTCACAGTAGGTATGGTGTTCTTGGGATGCAACTCAGTATTCTTCTGTCCTCCAAACACGACGAGTTGAGTTTATACCAAAAAGTTCTACTTTGGTTTCATCTGACCACATGACATTCTCCCAATCCTCTGCTGTATCATCCATGTGCTCTCTGGCAAACTTCAGACGGGCCTGGACATGCACTGGCTTCAGCAGCGGAACACGTCTGGCACTGCGGGATTTGATTCCCTGCCGTTGTAGTGTGTTACTGATGGTGACCTTTGTTACTTTGGTCCCAGCTCTCTGCAGGTCATTCACCAGGTCCCCCCGTGTGGTTCTGGGATCTTTGCTCACCGTTCTCATGATCATTTTGACCCCACGGGATGAGATCTTGCGTGGAGCCCCAGATCGAGGGAGATTATCAGTGGTCTTGTATGTCTTCCATTTTCTGATGATTGCTCCCACAGTTGATTTTTTCACACCAAGCTGCTTGCCTATTGTAGATTCACTCTTCCCAGTCTGGTGCAGGTCTACAATACTTTTCCTGGTGTCCTTCGAAAGCTCTTTGGTCTTGGCCATGGCGGAGTTTGGAGTCTGACTGTTTGAGGCTGTGGACAGGTGTCTTTTATACAGATGATGAGTTCAAACAGGTGCCATTCATACAGGTAACGAGTGGGGGACAGAAAAGCGTCTTACAGAAGACGTTACAGGTCTGTGAGAGCCAGAGATTTTCCTGTTTGAGGTGACCAAATACTTATTTTCCACCCTGATTTACGAATAAATTCTTTACAAATCCTACCATGTGAATTCATGGATTTTTTTTTCACATTCTGTCTCTCACAGTTGAAGTGTACCTCTGGTGCAAATTACTGACCTCTGTCATCATTTTAAGTGGGGGAACTTGCACAATCGGTGGCTGACTAAATACTTTTTTGCCCCACTGTAATATTATTCATTAGTGATATATATACTAATATACTAGGCTTACCGTTTGTGCTTGATTGTGTTCAGATTCCATACAAAGAAGCAATCTATTACTGTAACTTTTTGAGGTGCCCATTCATGCTTTTAAAATTAAAATTATTTGCTTTAGCTTTATCTACGACACTAAAAGCAGTGCTGGCCCACTGGCTAACATTCCCAACAAAAATCTGTTTCAATCGTGAACAATGAGTATTTGTTTTTAATAACTTTGATGGATAAGTACGGTGTGAAATATTATGTTTAAGGGAGTCTCGTCAAATAAAATTTACTTGATTGTGTATACATTCATTTTAAACAAGCACATTTTCCTTTATGATTAATTATTTGAATTATATATATACAGAAGAGGATTAGGACCATGGGAAAAAAGTGGGGACATCCTTTTTTCAGAATTGTGAGATTAAACTCTGAATTATTTATTTAATTGTTTTTTTCAAAAGTACAATCGACATTTTCTCTAAATGCATCACATGCATGCAATGATTTCCGAAATTGGTTGTCAAGTTATGTGAAGAACAGATGCAAAGTGTGAGAGAGAATGGAGAGAATAGCACTGAGGAAAAAAAAGCACTGCTTAAGCAATGTTAAGAATGTTAACTTCAGCTTATAAGACTCTGATCCCAAAAGTCCTCAGACAACAATCACAAGTTCCAACCCTTTTATTTACATGTGTTGTAAAGGCCTCCAGCACCATCAGTGCTGACGGAGTATTCAGTATCATACACAAGTCATTAAAAATAACAGTAAAGCCAACATCAGCATGTAAAAATCAGACTAGGATGGACTTGACTTTAGGGGCAGGTAGGGGTGGGAAAAATGGGGGAGAAAAGAAGAGAGCCTGAAACAAGAGCCATATACAATTTAAAACACTTTCAATTCATAGTCAGTTTTCATTCTAGGATGAGAAGTAAAGACAGAGATCATTGTATAGTCAAACATAGCTCAATTTTACATGACGTGATGGGTAAAAATCTGCAGTAAGGCCTGATTATTCAAGGGTGTTTAATAACCATAAAAACCTTACACAACCTTAAACCTTAACAATCAATACGGATCAAACATTAACTGGCTTCCCAATTTACACAATGAAGGGGATATAAATAATATTGTTACTTAAAATAAATACTGTCTCTTCATACATGACATTTAAAGAACATGGTGGTGATTCAGAATGGAAAAAGAAAAAAAAATAGTAGAATGTCCAACAAGAAAAGAGGGGAAAAGTAACAAATTCAATTAAAAGTAACAGATAAATATTTACAATAGATTTGGAAATCTGAAAGTAAGTAATAAAAAAGAATTGAACAGAAGATAAAAAAGATTTAAAAAGCCATCATAAAGGTTCAGAAAGTGAAAGTACAGTGATGAGGCAGTACAGTCATTCAGAGACAAATTTACACCACCAATAAAGAGTGAAAAAAAAAAAATCAATATTCCACCTTTTTATGACCTCTTTCTCTATTTTTCCCTTTACTGTAGACACAGACAAAACATCCCAAATACTTTAAACTTTCAAGATTTCTTTGCTACCAGGCAACAGTAATACACTTCCACAATGGAGCTTCTCAAAGCAAAAATGACCAAGTTCTTGAACAGTTACAGCACTGCATGACTGTGTCCCCACATCATTTTAGTTAGGGTTATTCCTGAAACTGGTCCAAAATGAATGACTTACCATAAACACACAAAAAAACAGGTTTTTCAGTAATTGTGTAAATGAATGTTGCTTCTTTTAAACAAAACACAGAGCAGCAAAAATATTCTCAGTGCACTCAAATACATGTGATAAAAACAATGAATCCTTTAATAAAACTATGTAATCAAACTTTTTTTTTCTTGTTTCTGGGTAATAAATGATATTTTTCCTGACTTTTTCCCGTTGGTAGAGACAATGTGCACTGTACTTTCCAACCTTGGCATTTTTCACCAAAAATCATTTTATGTAATTACTATTTTATGACCAATTAATTACTAGTTAATAGACAGGATCAAAAACAATCTTATGGTGTATATAGTATAATAGACAATAACGTTTAAGATTATATCAACTGTTGTCTGAGACCAGTTGCTGCAGTGTCCGGTTGTTAAGGACTCATTCTGGGCCTCCAACCTCTTGGTTTAAATGACATCACCATCCAACTTCTACAGTGGGATTATTCGTTGTATAAATTCACTCAGTATTAATAACAAATTTATATCAACTGAGCAATGTGATTAAAATAGTTGTTTTATTCCATAAATGTCAAGTTTTAATATTGTACACTATGTCATTACTCAGTATGAATAAATATGTATTCACTTTAAATAGAAGGGTTTATGGTGGCCTAATGCATAAGAGAGGAATGTACAGTCAGTCAGTTTTCTAATGATTTTTTCTGACATTCCATTTATTCAATTCGATTTTTATGACCATTAACCTGGGAATACGCAAGATGAAGCTCTGTTTCATTACAGCTTTAAGACAACATCCCAGGACCCACCACAGCGCATTTCAGAAGCATCCGAGAAACTGGCAAGGAGGGCATAACGTCAGACACTGGGATGGCATAGAAAATCTGGTCAGTTTTAAAAATATAAAAGACCACCTTGTGACTAAACTGTCGACTTCAAAAGGCATCCAGTGTTACTTAAAGCCTTCGTTGCCCAGCTTCAGACTACATCAGTAGCCTTTTAGAAGCAAAGTGTACTCTGCATGTATTTTTGTTTAATTGACTGGATTCTCCATGCTGTTTCTGTGCCCAGCCTCCTGGCCTCCTTATCAGCTTTGTGCAGCTTGATGTGGCCTCTGTAAAAACTAGAGCCGGCACAATTTTAAGTGATGTAGAGCTGCAAGTCTGTTCTGGGATGCTTTGGGATTCACTGGTGTATGTCTTGTGGAATTGCAAGCAATGTCTTGGATGGTTTAATCAACTCAGGTGGCTGCATTGGAGCTGGAATGTGACACAGATAAGTCCAGTGTATTTCAGGGGTTTGTCTTTCTGTAAGCATACTTCCCATAATCCTCTGAGCCAATTTCTTTGTAAAATCATACATGTTGATTAAAACCAATTTGTTTCAAAGACTTTTATATTAGTTGGAGGCTAAAAACCTGAAGTTTGAAAGGGTTTTTCCTAATAGCTAGTATTTTCAGGGCATCAGCCTCAGTTTGTAATGGGACATTGAATTCATTATTTATTTTTTTATTCATTTTAAAATAGAAGCTGAATTTGAAGTATTAGTCTTTGCTGTAATACTTCCATTTACAGTAAAAATTATAATCTACTGAAAAATGATTGACTGTAGATGTTTTCCAATTTTTCATGTTCCCCTGAGCTACGGTTTACTGATTAAAAGACTCTAGCTTATGTTATTTTAAGTAAGTCACTGTAATTGTATCAATGATGCTACTTAATGATGTCATATTTGTGTAAAATGTGCCAAAAATTGCCAAATAATGATTTCACATGGACAGATATTCACTCCCACTTGAAGTTCTTTTGCATCCCCACTCTGTCACATTACTCTGTTGTACATTACACAGTACTTATCGTACTTATCTTATTATTATGAAACCAAACAAAACCGGGACTGAAAGAATGAAAGTATGCATTTTGATAGTATAATTATTTTTTAATTACATTAAAAATTAGACTTGAAGTAATCCAGTGAGTTATCTCCACATCCTTTGGGACACAGCAAAAACGTAGAGCTGACTTCAATTTCATCAACAGGTAAAGAAACAGGATGTGAACCGACATTCTTGTTGGTGTCTTGTTGCAATAAATAAAATGTGGCTATTACAGTCTTTCAATCATGGAGGCATGTATGTATGCATGTTCACACATGTGTGAGCATGAATCGCCAAGCATATATACGCCCTTCAGCACTCCATCCATCAGAAACTGTCAAGTAAAATGTTGCTGCTTTGTGTACTTGTCTGGTTAATTTTACATGTTGGTTTATTTGTGTAGAGCCTATACTACCAAGCGACAGTGAATACATGCACATGTGAAATATTTGCTCATCAGCATCTTTTTATGTTGTTTTTTAGTTCATTGCATGATGTTCGGCATTTACCATCCTATTTCCCTTGCAATTTTAGCCCGGCCTGGCAGAACACTGTCACTTGATATTTGGGATTTTATGAGGCTGTAATTGTAACAGAACGATTAGAAAAGTCCTGGTGTGCATGCTTAGATTTGCAAAATGTGACAGATAATCTACGCGTGCTGGGATTTGATTACAAATGTCATTACAAACATACACAGATTGAATACATGACTGATGTAGACATGAACAAATCTCAGTACATATTTGAAGATTTTTTTTACATGTTTACAAATCTGATTACTCGCACACTGATTGAGGTATGCAACTCTCTGCTCAACTCTTGCAAATAATTCTGCAACAATAATAGCCTCCGGGATTTTTTTTTTACCTTGATATTAAAGAATCTATACTAAAAATAACAATCTCTATATGTTGTCCATTCAGTCATATTTTATGGCCTATAAAGCAGCAGACGGTCTGACAAGCTCCAGCTTTCCCAAAGAGAGCTCTTCTGTGAGTGAATGAACCTGTCAGTTTAAGATGTGTTTTGACAACAGCCTGCTGTCTTTACTATCCCCCTGTTGCTCTGACACAGTGAATCTGGCTCCATCACTAAGTTTTTTTGGGTTTTCTTTTGTCTTCTTTATATCAATGTGTGTGTTTGTGTGCTAGTGTGTGTAATTCATTTTATGCACTCAGGCAGTAACCTGCTGTTTTATTATCTTCCTGTGGCTTGGACAAAGTGTCAAGTATATCTCTTTGCTGTGTTTTTACAGTTTTGTCTGTGTTAGTGAGTGAGCTTGTGAGTCTCATGATCCCTGCTGTTTGATGGTCTTCCTTTTCTGTTCTCTAGTTCTGTCTGTCCAGAGCGCTTTTCTCTCTCTCCCTCTGTCTCTCCTTCCACAGTTCCTAATACCTAAGACACAGAGGGAAGAATAGTTCACAAAAGTGGTACAAAACAAGCATTGCAAACATCATTATCTCAGAAAAAGTGCATGCAAATTCATCAAAACATTCAGAAACTAAGCAGGGAGTAATGCTATTGCCCCTTGGGGATAAATAAAGTATTTCTGATTCTGATTTATAGTCAGTGGATGTTGCATTAATGTATAGTCCAGTATAAGCTTGGTTAATGAAAGTAAAAAATAATGCATCTTCATAATTACTGCTATTAGTAATTTCCACTGAAAAGATGTCCCAAATTATAGAAACAAAATCATATCAATGTCACAAATAAAACTAATTAATAACCAAACTCTGTCACAACAATGACTGTGTTGTGTCCATGTGTGTTTTTGAGGTTGTCAAGGTGATAGACAACTTCCCTTTTTCAAATATTTTATGACTCTCAGCTTATTATTCTCACTTCTTGACATTCTGAGAAACTGTGGCTCTAATGATGTAATACATCAGGCAAGGTCAGTTCAGCTTCTTTTCCCACCTGTTCATGTTTAACAGGATGCAATATGCGTCTTTGAAAAAGAGGCAGGGAGTTATTCTGTTGAAGCTGTTGAGCAACTCCTCTATTTTTCCCAATAATAGACCAACAGAGAGGGAAGAGCAATAGTAGAAGATCCTGGGAAACTTAGAAACAGAGCTGAAATACTATCAAAAATTCAGGGAATCCATGTCAGAAGTATAATTTTCCCGTGGACATGATTGATGGTGGAAAGATCAGGTGTGTAAATCAGACTTGCTGGATATAAAATATTTTAATCTATTTCTGACAGGCTTACTAGCTTTCAGTTATTTATTCTCCTCTATTTACAAAGGAGAAATAGTAGTTAATATGGTGTTATTCTAAATATAGGACAGAGACAAATTACAATACCACATACTAACGACATTGCCACAGAACACTATAACACGGCTTAAGTCTTATAGGGGACAAATTTGATGACGATTATTATTACTGATTATTTTTATATTATCTTGAACATATCTCCTGTTCTGGTCAATATCTAAAGGTTTGCTTCTAAAACAGTGATACCTAAAAAAATATATAAATAAATAGTAAAATAGTTGTCTGTCATGCTGAAATTTCAGTTGTGTTTTGTTTTTTTCATTACACAGTTGCTTATTTTCATGCTGATGCGTACATTGGAGCCCATATGTGAACAGCATGATGGACACGATGCCTAAAATATGACGTGAAGTGAAGTACTACATCTGCGCAGGGTGCGAGGTACCCTGTGTGTACAAAGGCTTTGATGTGGGAGTGTGGAGAAATTGAAGAAGCTGAACAATGTAAGGCTAATGCAGAAAAGTACTGAAGGTCATCAGCGCTGCTTACATGCACATAAAACTATTAGTGATTTGTGAACTGCTGTCTTGTCTGCTGATAACAAGGCAGTTGTCTTTCTTGTGTGGTGCACAAGGAAGTGTAACCTTTTGCTAGTGACAATGTACATTAATCAGCATGACTGCAGTGAAATTGCTGTTGTTAAATAAGACACTAAAACACTGATACGATATGAAAGTACAACATTTAAAACTTTTAAAGGAGAGAATGAGAAGAAAAGGTTAAAAAAAACATAAAAGAATGTAAAAAAAATGTAATGTGAATGCCTCAATATACTAACTAAACATCTGTATCATAAGTTGTTTGCATTTTGGAAAAGAAAATGCTGTTTGACTAAAGGTAAAATAATCCATCTGTCTTTTAATGTTTTTTTTCCCCAAAGTTAGCAAATCTATGATGGACTGCTCTGTCATGTGAACTTTAATTGTCAAATAA
>NW_024582601.1:0-44253 GCF_018398535.1 Haplochromis burtoni
TTTCAGCTACTTTTTGCATACAGCTTCAGCTTTAAGCATCCACACTGCATTTTCGCAGGAAATGCAAATTTTTCTAGTTAACACTGTTTCCTACGTTCATGACTAGGCATTGAAGGTTAAAGACTAGATCATCATTTGGAAGCAGTACAAAAGAAAGGGCAACTGGGAATTGATGTGTTTGCTTTTTGGGGGGAGTTTTAGATGCCTTTGAAACTTGGTAATAGCCCCACTGACTCCTAGGGCAACAGGAGACTTTCACATATCAATATAAAAATACAGTAACTTATGTGAATGAAAACCAGTATGGCACGGGTCAACAACCGGCTTGGAGTTACAGTTTGTTGTAGAAAATACTGAATAAGATAAACTATGGCAAAAAATAGGTGAGGTTTAATGTTAAATTGCATACCAGTAAGATGCACTTCACAGATTTGCTTTACTAAAGTAAGTATACTATGATGTATATCTCTATATTCCCCCAGCAATAGAAAAACTGTGCAAGGTCATGTTTAAGAGTACAGTCGACTAATTCTGTCTTCTCCTCCATTCTATGGACCAAACTATGGGGCCACCACTCTTTACCTTTGAATTCAGGTGTTTTCAGTACCATTGCCGCGTCTATCGATGCAACCTGCCTTTCTAAACATTTGTGAAAAATGGGTTCCTCTACAGAGCTTCCGGAATTTTAGCACAGAACACTAAAACTGTAACAAGTCAGTTTATAAAATTTCTTCCCCTCTAAATGTTCTAATCATTTGGTGGCAAAATAAAACAATTTAAGAACTCAGCCACAAAGTGGTGGATCACAATAATTCAGACCACAGTTTTCAGTTTTATTTGTCATATGCAAGTTAGCAGAAGACAGTCACTCAGCAGAATGGTACAGTAGAAGGGAAAAAAACAATAATAAAAAATAAATAGAAAAAATAAATAAATAAATAAAAATAAATTTTAAAAAAGTGTTGAGACATACATTGCCTAAAATATAAAATAACTATTAAAAATAATAAATTATAGAGTTTCAAACGTCATTTGGCATTAATGTCAGCATAGAAATTGTGCACGAGGAGCTGTATGGAATGGGTTTTCCTGGCCAGGCCTTTTTTGTAGGTGCAATGTGCAGATGGCCCACTACTTTTCGTCTATAGATTCTTTGGGTGTCCATGTTTTCACATGTGACCTGATAAGTCCAACAGTCCTCTGCCACTGAGAAAGACAGAACCTGTAGAAATCTGTGAATGCAGTGTTTAGACCAGGGGTGGGCAATTCCAGGCCTCGAGGGCCGGTGTCCCGCAGGTTCTAGATCTCACCTTGGGTCAACACACCTGAATCACATGATTAGTTTGTTACCAAGCCTCTGGAGAACTTCAGGGCATGTTTAGGAGCTATTTAGCCATTTAAATCAGCTGTGTTGGTTCAAGGACACATCTAAAACCTGCAGGGACACCGGCCCTCGAGGCCTGGAGTTGCCCACCCCTGGTTTAGACTAAAAGAAAAGTCTGTGACATTTATCCATGGAAGGGCTAAAGGTTGAATAGGCTGGAACCTATCCTAGCCATAGGTCCAGAGGCAGGTCTCACCCTGGACAGGCTGCCAGTCTGTTGCAGGACTAAGACTGTGACAAAAAGTACCGGTGAACGCCAGTGCTGCTGTTCAGCCTCCAAGTGGATGCACCTCTGATATAAATTTGAAAATATACATTTGAATATCCTACATAATTTTCAGAAAAGTTGTCCTTAGACTTTGACACTGAGTTCAAATTCACTGAGATTTGAACTTGTTCAGGATTTTTAGTAGACGCACCTATGAGATGAATTTCAAAAGCCTGCATCAGCTCCTTCTCCAGTTATCATATTTACAAACTTGCTTGTCCACGCCATCTGCCCACCTGTCGAAAATGCTATGAAAGTGCTATTAAAATGCTGCATAAATAAAAAAATAAGTTCACATTGAGGTACTTTCTTAACAGTGGTGCGATACATTATTGTGAATGAATGGCACTCATGCACTATGTCACTCAACTGACCTGAGTGTCTGACAGTATTGTAGAGAGGCAGATATAGTAATACGGCCCATCAGCTTCTAAAAGAAAGTACAACTTTGATGGCTCCTCCATTTAACTTTAGCTTCTGTACACGTTGCTCAGTTCAGAAGTGGAAACTGCTCAGACTATAATCTGATATCATCCACGTCAAAAACAAATTTCATTTGAGCACCCAGAGCCTGAGTGAAGCAGCTGATGGGTGTGTTTTCTACTTAGAATTTTGCTGGTAAATCCTAATGTCATCAATATATGGCAAGAACAAAAACTGTTTGTGGTTCGCACAGCTCTACCTGTCCCAATTTAATTTGCTCTAAAGTGTTCTCATGAATGGCCTATTTCCTGTCACCCATTTCTCAACAGGCATTAGGCAGCTGATATGTCCTTGTAAAGGTGGAGAGTGCCCTTGACTTACAAAAAGTCAGCAAACATACTGTTCAACCAAATTTATCATTCATTTATTCATTCATTTATCTCAGTATTCCAAGTAATACTGAGATAAAATAGGGAGATGCTTCACTTTGACATTTTAGTACTCCAGAGTCTTTAAAAGTTTTAAATGTCATTAAAAAATGTCAACAAAAAATGCTACTTTTTTGAACCAGTTTTCTAGTGTAATTATTCCCAATTAATCCTGGTTAATTTAATTTGATTTGTGACACTGTATCCTATGACTCATCCATTTTAATAGGTGATACAGATGAATGTAGCATTTTAAGTCCTGATACAATTTAGCTGTGATGTATTTGCTGTGAATGATGCTGTGATAAATGTAGAGTTCAACTCTTTTCCAGGATTGGAGAAGCCAGCGATTGACCCACTGACTCCCAGTGTAGCGGACTGTTTACTCTAATGCTTTAGTTCCATCTACTGATTCCAAATAAATCAGATAGTAGACATAATAGGTTGTCTAGTCTTAATAATGTAATAGTAGATGCTTTATAATAGTTAATTTCAATTTTATTTATTTATAGGCACTTTAGAAGGAAGTGAAAATATTCATTTTTACTGGTGACTTTCCACGGTAATTCAGTTCAATTCAATTTTATTTATACAGCGCCAAATCACAACAACAGTCACCTCAAGGCGCTTTATATTGTACAGTAGATCGTACAATAATAGATACAGAGAAAAACCCAACAATCATATGGCCCCCTATGAGCAAGCACTTTGGCGACAGCGGGAAGGAAAAACTCCCTTTTAACAGGAAGAAACCTCCGGCAGAACCAGGTTCAGGGAGGGGCGGGGCCATCTGCTGCGACCAGTTGGGGTGAGAGAAGGAAGACAGGATAAAGACATGCTGTGGACGAGAGACAGAGGTTAATAACAGATATGATTCGATGCAGAGAGGTCTGTTAACACATAGTGAGTGAGAAAGGTGATTGGAAAGGAAAAACTCAATGCATCATGGGAATCCCCCGGCAGCCTACGTCTATTGCAGCATAACTAAGGGAGGATTCAGGGTCACCTGGTCCAGCCCTAACTATATGCTTTAGCAGAAAGGAAAGTTATAAGCCTAATCTTAAAAGTAGAGATAGTGTCTGTCTCCCGAATCCAAACCATTTATTTATTTATTTGCCCATGAGTAAGTTTGCTAATAATGTTGGTTGAAGCTAACAAAAGCAGACAACAGAAATAAATAATAGTGCTATTTCAACAGATCTCTTCACATCAATGGGAAATGTTTTTCATGCATTTTCAACCAAGCCAGTGGATCTTCATCTCCCCCCTACGACCTCCTCGCTGAGGTAACAGTCCATTTCTATCTGCGCCTTCTCATCCAGTGTGCAATTAGGCAATTAGTTTGTCCATGTTTGGACATTACTGTCCTACCCAATCTAAAATAAGATCTTAGAGTATGATCTGGGTTAAATAGTTTTTTTTATTACATTTTGGGTGTTATTTTGCAGACTTCCAAAGGTTATGAATCCCTAGTGTCCCTGAGGTGAAACTATGCTTGCTTATACAAACAGCATTGCAGAAGTTTAAAAACTAAGGTTCTGGATACAAAGCCTTGTTTTTAAGTGCACCTTTTGCCTATGATATTTAATAGAAGTGCTTTTCTTACAGAAATTGGACCCATCGCAACAGGCTTCTTCTGCAAGAACAGAGCAGCTTGGTTAGGCATTTGTGTCCTGCCATTATATGTGTGCAGTTCTGACCTTTTATGTTGCTATGACAACTAATTCAACAACTGCTTTGAGGAACACAGGATAAGACCAAATCATCAAAAATGTAATGCTGTTCAAATCCAGCAGAATCATAATATTCAGAAACTGGTATATTCCTCACATCAGGTCATCAGAGGAATACACTCATTATGCACTCGCACACAAATCACTATAGAAGGACATGCCTGCAAAGACTCCCAAACTTGGATTGGTATCAATGCAGTGGCATTCAATGACCTTTACAGAAAGACAAACAAAGACAATTAACCAGAAAAGAAAAGTTGCTGGCCTGTCAGCTTCCCAAGCTCATGTCATTGTTAACGGGACATGGACACAACCATGAAATCAAGACACACTACAGATGTTAATTAAACCTACTTCTGACAATAGCTAACTGTGGCCACAAGATGGCAGTAATATAAAACATGGTGAAAGCAGACAATGAGAAAAGGTTGTTCGACAGAGTGCTGTTTGAGATGATATGCTTTAACTGGTGTCTATTTTTGGATTTCCTGGGACAAGCATTGTCTCTCTTGCTTTCCCTAAAAGAATGCATTGCCGATACACTTGTATCTCAGTAAAGGCCAAACCCTCATTGGCACCTGCACTCGAGCTCCATGCCCAGATGCAATTCATGCAAACCACGAGTGATATAACTGCAATAGCTAGTTGCAGTTCTCTCTGGTTTCTGATGGCCAGGATAGGGGTAGCAAATGTGTTTTTTAGCCAACAGCTGTAGACCGGGTCATTGTGTTTGCCTGTGCTTTGAGTGAAGTTCTTTAAATTTGGTGAAAAAATGTATTAACGTTCAAAAAGAACAAATTCACTTAGAGTACACAAAAGTTAAGGTTACTGTGATTTCATGTCCTTCATGTTCTTGTGAATTAAATTTCTCAAGAACATGCATTTATTAAATCTGGCACAGATTTTCTCTTTAACTTAAGGAACAATTGATTAGTGATTGAAGACTGAAGGTAAGGTCAAAAATACATCTGACATAAATGGGAAATTAGTCATATTTCACAGTTTGCTGGGCACTGAATTGGTGAGAACAACCTTGGGTGCCTAATTTCAAACTATAATGATTGCTTGTCCATTGAAAATTGGTTGTGTAGTAAATGTCATATCATGAATGTAAGCCATAATTTGACTGGTGTGTATGCTCTATGTTTTCAATATTTTTTTTAATTCCAATACTGCATAATACTTTTTGATATGATAGCATTTAACCTATGTATGCTGGCCTGGGAATCCAGACTAAGACACTGTGTTGATCTACAGAATATCTCTGGAAATGTCTCAGTTTCAGCCTTCAATATGTTATCTTTTTACTATTTTGAATTTATTATTGCATTTGGACTAAACCACAGCATTACTAATGTTAAAACGAATGTAATGTAATGTTGTATGAGCATTACAGACATTTATTGTATGTGTCAACTGGGCAGCAGTCTAGATTTGACTTTGCCAGTGCCAGTCCTGAGTGTGAAAAGTAATTCTAATTCCAATTCATTCTGTCCATCTGTGGACAGGATGAATTAGAGTTAAAGACATTTTCCTCCAGCTCCATTTGGATATTTCCCCCCTCTCTAATTGATCATTAGGAAATCCTGGTGGGGAGAACAGATTTACAGCCTCATCACTATGCCTGTAATTTTTGGGCCTTTAGACAGTACTGCATTGAAAACAGGCATGATGGAAATCACTGCAAGTGCTACAGAAACCATCTGTAAACACAGTTCATAGACAGCCGACCACAAACGCAAGTTAAAGCTCCATAATGCAAAAAGAAGTCATATATGAACATAATCCAAAACCACTGCCAAGTTCTTTTGGCCAAAGTTTATTGGAAATGGCTTAAGGCAAAGTGAAAAACTGTTCTGTGGTCAGATGAATCAAAATTTTAAATTCTTTTTGGAAAACATGAACACTGCGTTGTCTGGACTAAAGAGGAGAGGGTTTGCTATCAGTGCTCAATTCAAAAGCCTGCACATCAGTTTGCATATCTAGAAAGGCATCGTCAATGCTGAAAGGTGTTTATAGGTTTTGCATATTTCAGCAATGCTAAACTGCATACTGCATCTATTTTGACACATTTGCTGCATAGTAGAGTTAACAGGCCTTCCTGCAGTTCATACCTTTCATCAATTTAAAAACATTTTGTGAATCACGAAACAAAAAATATTAGAAAAAGCCAGGACTGTTGAGCAGGTCGAATCCCATATAAAAAAAGTCCAGTTCCAATTTACTGGCAATGGTAATTTTATTTATATGAGATGCAAACTCAATGTTCTTAACACAGAAAATAAAAACACAAAAAACTGATATTGCAGCAACACATATTGGCATGTTTTGCTGCAGCCATCAAACTCAAAATGAGCTTCATTTTCTTATGATTCTACATTTCTTCAGTTTAAACACTGATTATGTGTTTTACATTACATTCTTCATAAAATATGAGTTTATATGATTTGTAAGGCATTGCATTTTGTTTTTATTTACATTTTACATATCACATTTTTTTTATTGGCGTTGTACCTTTTCTTGCTTGTACCAACTAGTTATGACCCCTAGATTGTATCTGCATTTTGATATTGTCACCACCTTCATCACCAGAATGTAAGCAATCTGGTTTTTAAGAACTGCACCCACATCAACAAGAAGGATCATATGTTCTGTAACTAAATCAGTGGTAAATCAGCATCTGAACTTTGGAAAAGTCTATATACATTTTTTAATCATGAATAGTAGACTAGTATGTTCTGAAATAATGAAAGGCTAGGCTATCACTTGAACCTAAGCTCCCCTCAGTCATTCTCCTCTCTTGTTCTCCAAGTCCATTTTGTTTCATCTTTGAACCACTGGAGTGTGCAGTGTTCAGTTTTCAGCATGTCATAAACCACATGATAACCTGATAACCTATTGCCATTTTCAAATTGCTGTGAAGCTCAACATAACATATTGTACATGTATAAGTTGAGAAAGCACTTAGGAAACAGTAGGAAAGAAAAACTCCCTTTTAACAGGAAGAAGCCTCTGGCAGAATAAGGCTCAGGGAGGGGCGGCCATCTGCTCGGGGGTGAGGGGAAGGAGACAGGACAAAAGGCAATCATGGCCAATTCATGACCATCCTAATGATGCAGCGAATTAAAATACAAAATATACACATCTATCACACCGAAAAGCCCTTTTTAACTGTTAGTGGTTCTATCTTAAACTGAACAGTCTTTGCAATGATGAATATGCATGATTTTGGATTGCACATATAACAAATAATGAACTTGAAATTAATTTTAAAAAGCACAAATATCATAACATATATATATATATATATATATATATATATATATAATATGTTCCTTCCCCCAAAAGACAATAAGAACGAAAATTGTAAATGTAAAGACTCTTGTTCAGACTCCTCTATGTGGATGATTATGTGGTTCAGGAGCTTTTGAAATTACTCTTGCAGGTGTACTCTTTGTTTTGTGTCATTCGGCATGTATTTCCATTGTGTGTTCTACTTCCTGCCACTGGGGTCATCAAAGTTGAAAATTGTATAGCATTAAAGTATAGGCTTTCCACTGCTGTGTATCCCCCTTTTCCCTTATTGTGAATTTAACTGGGATTGGCAAACAGCCCAAAATTAATCGGGCTGGTTCATTACTTTGCCTGTGATTGACAATTCAGGGCAATGCTTCTGGCTGAAATGTGACCTCAAAGCACGAGCTCACCCTCTACAGCAACAGCAGCCAATATAATGACTACAGCAGTGTGCACTATGATAGCCTGTGGGAAGACAGATACAGCATTTGTCAGTTCTCATAACACTGTTTTGTCATATTTAAAGGCAGCAAAACTTCACCTACCTCTATATGGAGAAGGCAAACAGCCATAGGGATGTTAGAAAATTATTTGATTTTCTCTCTGCTGTTGTTGAGTGATGTGTGAGTATATAACCATAGGCATTTATGTGCTTTTTTGTGCAGAGGAGTTTTTTTGTTTCCTGTTCTCATGCTGTCCTCCCAGGAGCCCAGCATGAGTAGAGGTCTCTTTTTTTCCTCTTGTACTTTCCCATTGTAGTGTATATTTTAGTGTTTTTTTTCTGTAATGCTACCGATCTCCGACCTGTATCCCCATGTCATGTCTGTGTTGTGTGTGTAAGGTCGGGGGGGTGTCCTATTTCACTGCAGGGCAACCTGCACGTGGCGATTAAAGCCTTGATTGATTGATTGAAATTATAAAAGATGGGTCCAGCTTCTAGGTCTAAAGTGCCTAACTGGGTTGAAACTTGTAACTGGTAGGTTGTTAGCCAAAGAGGTAGCAGTTTTACAGATGGGTGACATGACAGTAGCTACGTCCATCTTTAACATTCCAAATAGCTGTCTTCTAATTTCAGCTTATAGAAAAAAACATCGTTTCATAGCTATATCACAACTAGACTTGTAAGGTTTTCACCGTGTGTGTGTGTGTGTGTGTGTGTGTGTGTGTGTGTGTGTGTGTGTGTGTGTGTGTGTGTGTGTGTGTGCGGGCCATCATTGCAAAAAGGTCCCAGAAACACCTGTCATGTGCAATCAACACAAGTAAGCAATCATTACATTCTGACAAAACCTCACCCTCTGTTTCCCAATAATTGTGTTACCACTGCTCGCTGCAAACTGTAGTGTGCTGGTGTCTCGGGATGTGTTGATTTGATTCCTTTTTTCTTGTTTTTTGTTTTGTTTTGGGGGGTTTTTTTTAGTCCACCATAGCACCTTGCTCTTCTTTTAGCTTTTATTAACCTGCCTGGTAAAAGTATCCTATGGCTTGTGTGTTGTCCATACCCCTTCAATATATGTCTGGCAAGTCTCTGCAGCCAATATTGCTATGAACAGAGCTTTCCCTGCAGCATAAAATGGTTTAAATCAAAGTGTTTGATCATTTACTGCTCTGATTTGGTGTAATGTTTCTGATAAATCTATTTATTTTCTCCAAAAGATATCTCGTTGTAATATTAAAAATATTGTGGACACTACTGACACAACAGTAAAAGAACAGTAAAAGAGCATCAAAGTCAATACAGACCTCATTACTGAAGTGTCCAACCTTTGATGATTGGTTATTGTGGAAAAACTCTTACTATAAAACCAATATCATTGAAGGACAATGGGAAGGCAGGAGAAGAAAGGACAGAAAGGACATTTCCAAGTTAGCAAACATCCATCAGTACCCAGAGTTAAGTAAAAGAAAATCATGATGAATTTGGTAAAACTGCAATTCCTCACCATCCCAAGAACAGCATCGTTTCCACTAAACATCATGGCAGCATTATGCTTCTGTGCAACTTATTATCAATTGATACGTTCTCCAAGAGACCTGTGACATGACCGTCATCTGAAGCTTAACACATACACATTTTTGTCTTAAAAAAACAATTCTGGGGCTGAACTTGAAAAAAAATGGTCCATATAACATCCCTGAATGTCTTTGGCCTGTTTGTAAAAAGAAATGGAGAGGGCTTGCCTTTCATAATATATTTGGTGGCAAAGTTAATAACACAGCAGAGGTCAGTATTTAAAGTTAGTTGTTTTCTTCTCTTATTGATGAATGTTGCATCAAAATGAAATAGTACTATACTTGAAATCATAGCAGTCACACGTGATATAATGTAAGTTACCGATGCTGGGTCTTGTCAGTGACAGTCTAGTCTTACTCAGGTCAGATAAAATTACTTCCTTTGCTCTATAAATACTGACAATAATGACCGGCCTTATTTCATTTGGTTCTGCATTGGTCTCCAGTCTAGTTTAAGAAGGCAAACTCTACCTGTCCTAAATGTCACTGCCATGACATTTCACTGAGACGTTAAAGCCATTAGAGCCAAAGCAAGGTGAGGAGAGACATTTCTCAAATGAAATGGAATCTGGTTTTGAAAGTGAACCATGGGTTATTAATGTCGACACACCTCCAGAAGGCTCCACTGTGACTTAGGGCATCTAAAATCCCTCCTTGCACTATGAAAGTCACGATGCCAGTGCCTTTATGTGGGCTCCAAACTTTTTACAACTCTTTCAGCTGGTTAAGGTCGCTACACAAATTTTAACACATCAGGCTATTTACATTTGCTCGGTTGCTGACCTTTAACTGTCAACTCTTTCCCAGCCTTCTGTATTTTTAGCTTTGGCTTGACTGCACTGCCATTGAACATCTATGGCTGACTGTAATGTGTAGAGAATAGTGTATAATAGAAAATAATGAATGCAGTACTTTAAATGATAAAACATCAATGATTATGCCAGGACCATTTTATCTAAGCTTTTTTTTTTCAGTTATAGAGCTGTTCAGATTCTTTTTGTAGAACAACACTTTCACTGTCAGAGTTCATTCAAATGTGCCAATTGACTGTCCCTGTTAATCTGATGCTTTCCCTTGACCCTTCTGATATTTTTTTGTGCCAGATTTCTGCTGCCTGCTGAATAGAATAATAATTTTTTAACTTGTTCAGTAAAACCAATGGTTTCTCTTACTATACGTGAATCGGGATTCTAAAATGGAAAATCATTCGGCACTCTGAGCATTGCAGCAAATTTGCAGCAAACACATCTTGACATATTTGCCACACTAATAGATTAGTTCATTTTTCATCATTGTTCTGCACATATGGTTTGCAAAAATCTAACTCAACTGATAAAAATCTTATCAGAGTTGCACAGCAGCTTGGTGACAGAGATTTAGTTGCTGTGGCTTTGGTGCAGTAGTGATGCAAGCACTGTTATATATTAGGGCCTTGAATTCTTGCCACTTATCTCTCCCTCTGCCTTGCTGATAACAGAAAATGGATGGTATGCAATGCAAAGAAAGGAAAAAAGCATAAGTACTTTTTTATGTTACCCTTGTTAACCCCCAAATATGATATACAGTAAAGTATAAACTTTTTTCTTCATATTTCCTTGTAAGAAATTGATCATGATTGAAGGAAAAGTGCTTTGTAGGTTCTAATCTATTTTAAATTTAGATTTTATTTGAAATTTTCCAAAGCATATTAAAGGAGTGGTACAGCCATCCTGTGTGAAGCTGGGGAGTGTTTGAATTATTAAATACACTGATACTTCACAGATTTGAAGAAGGGACATGTCTACAATTATTTCACTTTTCTTCATCCTCTTTAATCCCCTTTATGGCTCCATGACAAGCCTTCAGTGTATCCCAAAAGCTGTAGCATGGTTTTGGATAAATAACTGTGCCACCAGCTTGTCATTTGAGTATTAAGATCTTATTGGCCTTCAAGCAATGTATTAGCAAACTCCCCAAAATACATGGAGTATTATACATTTTTGCTGCTATTGAATTCCCAATAGGCTAACTGGAAACACCAAATGTACCAGTTAGGGTGACCAGATCCCCACAAACTCAAACACTGTGTTTGTGTGTGGCAAGCGGGACATGTTAACAATGTTGGGAAGTAGAGCAGGGCGATATGGCCAAAAATATCACGATATATATTTGAAAATTTGCGATAACGATATAACTGACGATATAATTGATGCGAGACAAAATACAACTCCACAACATTACTAGCGCAAAAAGACAACCTTCCATTTATTTTCACTTAAACAAGAAGCTGGTTTTTATGTACATTAAAGCTTTATAAAAATGTAACAGTGCAAATGCAAATTCCTTGCTGAAAGTTTAACCAAAAGGCATTTCCAGTAGAAATGGGCTGACATATCCTGAGCATAACCATGTATAATATCCACTGAAGTTAAAAAGAGGTGCTTTGCAACATTAAACTGCAGTGTGCAGTACGCATTTTTCGGACCATAAGGTGCACGGGATTATAAGGCACATTAAGCGAAACAAAGCAGTCAGATAAATCAAACTTTATTAAACTCATTCTTCTTGCTTCCTCCACTTCTGTACCATTGATTCATTAATGTTGAATTCTCTGGCAGCTGCTCTATTCCCATGTTGTTGCAGTATATTAATGACTAACCTCGTATTGTGGATGGATTATCTCAGTTGTTCTCCTGACTGAAGTTTGGTCCGTTTACAGCATCCTGCCATGCGATTGCATTTGTCTCTAACCATGAAGAACCTTCACGTTAACTTTTATAAGTGGAAAAGTGTTAGTGTTCGTCCTCCAGCTTCACTGTTTATGTTATGCTAACATAGCTGTGTCGCTAGCGATCACGTAGCACATCATTATATACCAGCTAGCCCAACTTCAGTAACCCTACAAACATCACTGCTGTTTAGTTTCCTGTCTTCATTTATGTTGGAAGTGATAGCAGAGCTGTACGTTTGATTTTTTTCAGAAATCTCTCAGTCAGAACATGCAATATCATGCTTAGGTAACTAGCGAAACTAGCGAGCTAACTTCCGCTAGCTTCCTGCTAACTTCTAACTCCGTTAAATGTAATAACTTTTGTTTTCATGGATGCCTGGAAGTTAAACTTTATAGTTACACCTGGTAAAGCAGCAATGCTGATCGTTTTATTAAAGATTAAAGAATTTAGACAGTTTTTAATTCTAAGTGATGCTGCAGTGTTGTTTGACCTGAAGCATACGGAGTTTAGGACCCAGATTACTCCCAGATTTAAGAGCATCTTAGTCCGACAAATATGACAATAACGCCGGCCGCTTGCATGTTCTGCAAAAAAATGTACTTTGTTGTGTATCTGACGGACAAACACCAAACCAGTTCCACATCACTGAAGTTGCACCATTTTTACAAACCAATTCTGGTTCATCTGTTTCACTCAACAATCGGCCATGTGCGTATGAAAACAAAGGCACTGCGCATGCGCGTTTTACTCCCATTCTATCGCGATATTTCATTTTCCTATCGTTGCCTAACATTATACCGGTATTACCGTGAACGGTATAATATGGCCCAGCCCTATTGGGAAGTAGTAAATGTATTATATTTGAACTTTCTCAAACATCTTGCTATATAAATACATAAAGAATAAAAGGAAACTGAAGTTTAGTTTCATGTTCCCATGTGATGGTCTATATATACTCTTGCATTCTCAGTTATTTCACTGTTATTTCAGCTGCTGTTCAGTGTAAGATTCAGAATTCAGCAGGGAGGCGTCCATAGACTTGCAATTTCTAGACAATTATGACACAAACACACATGCTATTTCACTTCACACCACATTTTTTTACTGTGCGAAATTGAAAAATGACACCAGCAAAAACAAAACATATCTCAATATATACAATTTGTTTTATTTAATTTTATTTTGTGGCAATGTTCATCATATTCATCAAAATCTGCAAAGCTTCTAACTTTTTGGTAACGTTCACTCTTTGGGAACAGCATTAGACCAGCTAAAGTTAATTTGACTAAAATAAAAAATAAGAAAAAAGTGCCAAAAAGCCAAACTTTAGAAAAGTTAATGTTCTGCAGAACCAGTAATATGGGACATTGTCTCAAGAAGTAGGACAGGTGGACAAGGAATAAAATAAATTTAAATAAATAATGTAGCAGTATATACAGACAAATGGTCGTTGTTGAGAAAATATTGTGTGAAGTTAAACAGTATGTGTTTCATAATTGTCTAAAATTGCTTGTCTTTCCCGAGTTCGTGTACATTCAATATACAATTTTGGGGGATAAGTAGCAAGCAAGTAGCATGGCAACTGTTACAATCAGTTACTCACCAATAGTAGTAATAGTTCCGTAATTAATCGAGGTGGTCGTCTTGAGGTGACACAAAAGTTTTATAAGCAAATCATGTAGTTAAAATTTAATTGACAAATGTTTTTAGAGAGAAGATAAACAAATACTCTAAAAAATAGTCCTATTCTCCTCTTATCAACCCTAAGTGGCTGTGTCGGGGTTTTTTAGGGGGCAGGGAAAATGTTGCGCTGCCACATTTATTTACAAACGCTTTGCTACAATTGGTCACGTGATCATACCGCTGGCTAATCACGTTGTAGAACTGATGTGACGCACGAGATTCAAAGTTGCCTGCAACGTTTCTGCAGACTCTTCTTCTACTGAAGTTTTTGACAAGCTTAAAAGAAAAAAAAAGAAAACTGTCCATGTCGGTGTCCAAGTGAAGCGGGGTTTTTACTATTACAATGGAAAACCAAGTTATTGGACCGGGTCCATACAGGGCGACGAAACTGGTGAGTGTTGTGAACTAAAGCACGTTACGTTGGAATGCTTTAACTTAATGTAAATGGAGAGACTAGGTAGTTTTTCGTGTGTGGCTTAACTATTTAAAAGAACTGCGTTCTTACAAATGTAACCGAGTCGTAAATTGAACTAATAAACAGCTCTCGCGTTATCAGTTAGGTTTATAAGCGTTTACAAGCCTGTTTAGAGTGAGGCTAAATTAAAACTAAGTACACATAGATATGGTGAATTTGCATATTATATGTAGTTACTTATCACAAACACACTCGGCACTCTTTATTTCGTGTAAGAGCTCGATACACAACACAGTTTGCTGTTAATCTCTGTTCGCCTCTGTCAGTGCGCCCCAGGGCAGCTGTGGCTACAATGTAGCAGTGTGTGAATGTGTGTGTGTGAATGGGTGAATGACTGAATGTAGTGTGAAGCGCTTTGGGGTCCTTAGGGACTAGAAAAGCGCTATACAAATGCAGGCCATTTAATGTCATCACTTTTTACGCCCAAAGTCCAGAACAAGTATTTTAAAATATCCACTGTTTTGGGAGCACACAGCACACAGTTTTAACCCCTCGGTTCTTACTTCTGTTCAAACGCCCACCTCAGTGTGCCTCCCCATTAAAAGCAGGGCACTGAAACAGTAGCAGACAAATGAAGTTGAGCTGTCATTAATTTCATGTACACCTGTTATTTCCTTTGACATATCTGAGTCAGAAAAGACCACTAAAGAGCGATGAAAAATCAAAGTTTTCCAGGGTTGCAGAGAAAAACCTTTTTGAGTTTGAACACAGTGGAAGGCTTTTACTAGCCTTGGCCTGTTTACTCAATGACATCCAGGCTGCTGGCTCTTTGGTTTAACTCTTGTAAATCAGATTTCTGCCATGGGGTATTTGGATCATTTTTTTTAATCGGAATTCATTCTCATTTATCCACAGGCCACAAATACACAATGGAATCGCATAGTTTTTGTTTTTTGTTTGTTTATTTTAATTCTTCTGCAAAAAGAATTTCTAGAAACTGTCAGCTAGCTTTCCACCTGCTGCAGAAGCATTCTTCCTTCACCAGTTTCTTTTTCGATGTCTCTCTTTCAAACAGTCTGCAGGCGAGCTTATTGGCTTTTATTTTTTAAGATTTTCTGTCTTTTCCTTTACTTTAAACCTTTTTCATGATTGAGACCAGCCAGGGCAAAGGTTTCTATTTGCAGGGATTCTTCCAGGTATTAAAGACCTTGTGTCGCCTAATTCTCTCTCCCTCCCTCTTTCTTGTTCTCTCTCTGCTTTTATCTAAGCTCAAAGCCTTTTATTTTTCTCCCACACATCTACACAGTGTAACACAATGATGGTAATGCATCCCAAAACACGATGATGAGATAGTGTTTTATTTATTTTTGATAAGTAAATCTTTTTTTTTTTTTTCCCCTAACAGGAGGATAATGGAGTTGTTAGAGTAGTTTCAGAGCAGGGCCTATAAACATGGAAATGGACTGTAGAAAGTTAACCATATCAGTGTCTGTTCTTCATTTGCTATTTAAATACATGCCTGTGTATGGCTGATACTGCCATCTTAAAGTAACTAATGGGCATCATGCATGCAGATTTTCTGCTGTGGCAACATCGTATAAAAGCATAACTAAAAACAGTATTGAAGTGTCCGTGAGCACTTGAACTTGGTGAATGCATAAAATGCTGTTATCACATTAATGTATTCCATGAATGATGTTAGCCTGTGTTTTAGACTAAACTTATTTTTTTCAATTTGTCATCAAAAAGACTTGCTGTTACATTTTTGTTGTTAAATATCAGATAATATCACTCTTCAGCGTTTCTCACCACATTCTGTGTTTTGCTGTTATGCAGTGGAATGAAACTATCAGACTTTTTCGTGGTGGCATGCCACTTAGAAGGCATTGGGCACACTTTCGCTGCTATGACTGCAGCTTCACGGGAACCGAGGCTGTGGATTATCTGCATAATCTTCTGAGGGACAATCACAACTTTGGTCCTGAGGTAACCCGCTACCAGACCCTGCAGCTGCTTAGAAAGTTCCTCAAGGCCCACGTGATTGAAGATGTCAAAGGCCGCCATGGGACAGAGGACTTTGAGGACAATGGCCATTTGTACAGGTGCTCCTCTGTCATCCTGCATAGCTTCTTTGTTTTTGGTTTGTTTCTTTATTTTATATTAGAAGACATCACTGATGCATTTCCACAATACAGTTCATCTCTGTTTAGCAAGTGCATCTCTTTACCTCTTTAACTGAGCCCAGTACTATTGACTGTCTCTCCAGGTTCCCAACACTGTCTCCACTCAAGTCTTTTCCAGCAAGGCCTGTAATAAAAGACTGCAGTGACTTGCCCAGACTCATCCGCTGGGATGACTATGAGGAGCTGCCTCAGCAGGAGAACTTTGTACCCGTGAAGTCTGCTGTCCTGGTGAGAAAGAAATGTTCTAGCCCAAATGTGCTTTCATTAGCTCCTTTTATACATCCTGTTTCTCTCCAGCTTCAAGACACCTCCTGTATGTTACATCAGTGCTATAGATATTTATATATACAGCACTGGTGTAACATACAGAAGGTGTCTTGAAGCTGGCATCACAAACAAACAAAAATGAATGTTAAATAAATATCAGTAAACGGGTACAATAATTATTCCCTGTGTCATTTCTAATTATTGCACGTAACTTACTTTATGAACATCCATGGTTGGATTCAGTTTTCATTAACAGACCTCTGACATGAAGTTAAACTTAAGTTAGGAAGTATAGCTTTTGTTTGATTGTAGCACAGTTCCTTTCACAGTGCTTACTCAATTTAACTTTGAAAGTAACTTTTTCATTTTCCTTTTTAATCAGACTTCAGATTTGTGGAATAAAAGGCACAGCGTTGCTATTGGAGATGTGCATGAATGCAAGCTTATACGCAGAAAGGAGATAACATCAAAACAAGTGGATCACATCTGGAAGTCAATGACAGTGGCACAGTATGTTACTATTGTACATTACCTGTTCATCACTTCCATTGTTTGTGCTGTATGGAGGTTTAATTCTAATCCTGTTTTAGTTTGCAGCGAGTGCTGGGTCTGAAGACACTGGATGGCGTTTTGAACCCAGCGCATGTCAATGGCAAGCACATTGTTCACAATGTGTTCAGTGTCAATAAAGCAGGCATAGTTGTATTGGAGAACAAAGCTGGTATGCTGCATTGGTTCCCAGAACTATTGCTTTTTTTGTTGTTGAAACTTGCTGTATGATTATAATTCACCTATTCTGTTTGCATTTCTAGAGGACATGCCCTACTGGGTGGTAACTGCAATGAAATGCCTTGCTAACTGTAAGTATACATTTTCTGTTGACCTTAAATAATTCTTGTTTAAAAAAAAAAAAAAGAGCAAGAGAGAAAGAACGAAAGGAAAAAGCAGCTTTACCTTGGGACTGGTTCATTGTGTGTGTGACTGCCATAAGTAAGATTGAAGAAGAATCATTCTGTACAATTGATTTCACTTTCATTTTATTTTATATTGTTAATGAGTTTCTGACAGGTGATATTTCTCTCTGGGCTTTTAGTGCCATAAGCACTTGTCATTTTTAGGGGTCTTTTTACAAAGCCTGTGTGTGTATTTAACTTTCCTCCACTGTTCCTTGTGAAAAGCCATAAATCTGTCTTTGTTTTCTTTCTCAGGGCCTAATGGCAATGAAAGCAAACAGCCAGTGTACCCAGGTTTCGAGAGGGATGTTCTAAGAACAGTAGCAGACTACTACCAGAGACTTAAAGAACCCCTGCTGACTTTTCATCTGTATGAAGTATTTGTCAACATTCTCAGTGAGTGCCTCACAACGTGGATTCACTACAGTGTTTTTGCACTGCTGTTTTCTGGTGTTTGTTTTGCTAACCTCTAAGTTTACCCTTCCAGTGCTGGACTTATCTTTTACTATATCACTGCAGGTTTGCTGCCAGTGCAGGAGGCAGCCAGTGAGGCTCTTCAAGTAAGCTGTCTCCTTCTGCCGCCACCCAACCGAAGACGCCTCCAGCTTTTATTGCGTCTCATGGCCCGAGTCTGTCAGAATCCCCAGCTTCCTCCACTTAATGACACGATTGCTACCCGCACACTGGTACATAATCCTACAATTTATTTATTTCACTTTGTACCATTTTGGCAGGTTAACGAAGTCCATTGTTTTAGTAAAAGCTCTTAAATCAGTATTCATATATTATAGGAGGACAAATGAGCCTGTTACATAATGGAAATTTAATAGTCCAGCAGATAATTCTATTTTCATAAAGGTTATAACCATATATGTCAACCATAGATTCGTTGATACATGTACCTCAACTTCCAACTGCTAATATAAATCAAGCAAATGGAGGTATAGTCTTTTTCATGCACGCACTGAGCCCCTAACTGTACTAGTATATCACTGACAGAGGTACATGAAAGAATGAAAATAGCTGACTCCATCAGATCAGGACATTAAATGTTCCTTAATGTGCTAGCTCCCCGCTATAAAGTCTATGTAACTGATTTTGCTAGTTCATGTGTAAAAACACTTTATTTCAACACACTCTTTTATAGATATTTCTATATAATATTGCACAGAGTGCCAGCTCATGTTGTAATAAAACAGATACAACTGTGATAATTCATATAACTGTAAAACTGTTATATGAGCGTGAACATTGTAACAACATTTTAATAACTCACACTGATGCATATTTTTGAGTTACTTGGGTAAGTCTGAGGTATTCATTTTTACGCTGCACACTTTCTTTTCAGAATGCACTTTGTTACAGTTTGCTTACTGGCTTTTGTCCATCGCCTACAGTTGCCTCTACCATTCCTTCTTGTCAAATGATTCTGGTACATTTGGTATATTGCCTAATATAGTTGAAGAAAAAAATCATGCATTTGCAATCAGAATTTTGAAATGATTAAAACATGTTTGGTTGGAATTCTGGAATTGACTATTTGACAGCTTTGATCTTGAAATGTGTAAAAGTAGAAAGAAACCTATATTTTTGTCAGGCTGTGATGAATTATGGTAAGGAGAATACATTCTCCCATAGCTTCCTGTGTGGTACCAGGAAAAGGGATGAAGAGAGTGAAGCTCTTTAGAAACACAGTTTGTGCAGAATCATTGTTACCTGAGAAGAGTAAAGAGTAAATGGACTATAGTGCAATATTGTCAGGGATTTGGACAGTCCTTTATTCTTAATAACGAAAGGGAATAAAAGAAGTTAGAAAGACTCAAAATTGCATATGTGGTAGATATACAACACTTTTTTTGTGATAGGCCTATAAACATGGAAATGGACTGTAGAAAGTCTGGCTGCTTAATAGCTGCTTTTCAGTGAGAGTGGGGGAGTTCTGGGGGATTTCAGGGAGGTTGATGTGGGTGTATTATTTCCACAAGTTCAGTGCTTTTCAGTGCAGTCATTATAATGATTATTTTGTCTTACTTTGCAACAACCCCCAGGCACATTAGACCTCTCACATATAAAGATTTTATAGATTTAAGATTTTATAAAACACTCTTCATAACAACATGCTGCAAGTGAAGCCAGTTAAAAACTTAATTAAAAAGGGTATTATATCGTTTTTATTTTATAACTCCGTATAGTAGTGTATCACTTTATTAAGTCTTCATCTTAGCAAGATAATGAACTCAAAAAATCTGTGTCTTTAACACTGCCTGCATGCAAAATTCACACAACATAACTTTCACAAAGATGTTTATTACTTTGGATTTATGATGGGTGCTTAACATATTTTATAAATCTTCAATATTGCTGTAGCGTAAGCAGCATACTTTCACTGGCAGTGACCCCCTTATCCAACTCTCACTGTGGTGTCTTTCTAGATGGTGCAGATGTTCTCTCAGTGCGTTCTTGGCTCAGCAGACGACATGGACTTGGATGAGTTACTTGCCACCAAATTGGTGACTTTCATGATGGAGCATCACAACACCATCTTCCAGGTGCCTGCCAAGCTGCGTTGCCAAGTTGAAGAGCATCTGTCCCACCTCAAAAGAGCACAGGTTGGTACACATTCAGTCACAATGAAATTGAAATTAAGTTTAGTGTTATATTAACCAGAGCCCAACCGATTTAATTTGAAGATTTAAACAGAAGGGAACAAAGGCAACACAAGAAATGAGTGATTTATTTTTCATCTTGATGGGGTTTACAGCTTATACTAGTGATTAGAATGGCCACAGCTGTTTTTTATCAAGCACTGTGTGAGGGAAATTGAAAAGCAGTTTCAAGCTGATCATTGAACAAAGAGAGGAGCCACTTGTGTGACAGAGACAGACCTTGCGGGACAGTTTTCTGTAAAACTTTGTCCCTGTGCTCTTGATCAGCTTGGTTTGATAATGAGGGGCTTCACTTATAAGTGTGTGCACACAGTTGATTCATATTAGGTGTGTATATGATTAATTTTGGCTTGTACTTTAGTACATGAAGACTATATTGATGGTACATGTTCAACATCAGATGAAGGCCCAAATTCATTATTATCTTTTACTCCATCAATGGGCCTCTGTCCCACACTGTTATAACTATAAACATTTTTTAATGTATTGCTGTGTCTTTGTGTCTTCCATCAGATCAAATATGCAGGGGCTGATACAGATTTCAGTGCATCTCCAGCTTTCTACAAGCAGATCAGCAGGGTGGAGTGCGAGGGGCAGAGGGTGATAGGCACTCAGACCCCGCTGCAGCAGTTGCTAGAAGGCCTGATTGCAGACAAAGAACTCCCCGCTAAAGACAAGAGGAAAAGACTAAAACAGGTATGCCTACAAACCAAGGATGTCATTAGAGCTAGATTCAACTGGATCTGTCTCATTAGATTTTGAGGGGAAAGCCAAGCTGCTCTCAAACAACAAATTACAAGCATTTATGTAAAAGCCATTTGAATTTTAGGAATGCGTCAGAATCAATTCGCTCCAGAGACCGTGAAAGATGTGATTGCACTCTATTCGTTTTCCTGTAGTACTCTTGTTGCCATAGATGCAGTAAGTACTGGAGAGGATGCTAATGTGAAACAACATGGCACTGTCAGGTGCAGGAACAGGTCTGTTGGTACTTCTCTGTGTCTGATCATATTTTGCATCCTGGTCAGATGATCAGGGACAAGTTATATACAACTAAAAGCAGCTGATGTCACAGAGCTGTTAGCAAAAAATAAGGTAACACCTCAACTTTAACTTAAGTTCATAAAGATAGGATATGTATTCAGAACTCGTAGTAGGTTTAATCTTTTGATTTTGACACAATTTTTTAAATGAAATGATTCTATAGCTTTTGTATAGATGTCAATGCCCTATATATAACCTTTACTGAGGCTAACCGTACACTAATAAAGTAAATAAATAAAGGCTTTGTGCCGCTCATCGAGTCAAACATTACCTTTAGTCTATCACATAATAAATAATGTGTGCCTTTGTTTGCAGATCTAAGTCAGAATATATTTATTTGAGTGGTATGGCTGTGGTACTAAATACTAGTATCATGACATTTCACTTGAATTTTAATCAAATTAAGGTCTAGAAGGAATGTGAATTTAAAATCCAAAACAATGTCGGTTTTCTTATAGGGTGTGTATACTGTAAAATAACGATGCATTTCCCATCATTGCAGTTTCAGAAGTCCTACCCTGAAGTCTACCATAGTCGATTTCCCACTGAAGAAAGCAAAGCTGCTGTCATACCCGAGAAAACCCCACGACTCAAACCTAATCTTATGTTCTTCAGCATCAAGAAACCCTTCCAGCCTTTTCAAAGAAGCTGGAGTTTCAGGGCATGATCTGCTACCACTAAAACATTTACACATCTTAACCTCAGAGTTGCAAAATGAGGAGTGAGGCCATAATGGTGTTCTCACCACAATTACAGCGCTCTTCATTAACCACTACAATTTTTACTAAAAAAAAAAAAAAAATTTAGTCCTTGCAGCCGATGGTAAACAAGGATGATGAATTAAAGAGCCTGTTCACTCAAGTTATAGAAGGATTATAAGAGATTTTCCTCTTAATAGGTCATTTTCTAAACGAAAGCAAATGCTTCATGCAGCAAATGCAGGGGGTGAACTTACCACGCTTCTGTTTTAATAAGAAACTTGAACTAAACTATGATCCACTTACACCTAAAGAGTTATTAATCGTGATTTGTTTTTTTTCTTAGATTTCATTAACTGGTACTTTGTATGGTTACAAAGATCCAAAACAGCTGAAAATGCAAGTAGCAACAGTAGTAAAATGCACTACAAAAGTATTAACAGTTTATCAGATGTTAACATTTGGTAAATCTTATAGATGAAATTCAAGTGGTCTTGAAAGATTGGTAGACAATTATATTGTATCAAAATATTCTTGGTGCTCCGAATATTCAGATGTAATTAATGATGCTGACTCAACAATGCACTGCTGCGTTTCGTTTTTTAATAATAATTTCTTAGAATAATCATCATAAATTTGAATTTAGGCAGCTTAATCGTTTTTACTTTGATCAGGTAGACCTTTACTTAATGATGAACATATCAAGAGTTTGCCTAGAAAGGGAACATATCCTCACTGGTCACTTTATTAGGTACGCTTGTTAATGCGGGTATGATTGAGATGGCATTCTCACGGCCAGCTGAGTGCATTTAGGCATCTTTGAATGTGCCATGGGGGACAAGACGGGCTAGTCTTAGTATTTCAGACACTGATCTACTGGGATTTTCCCACACAGCCATCTCGTGAGTTACAATAGAGTGGTTCCAAAAGGAGAACATCTCTAGTCACTCATGTGAACTAAGAACAGGAAACCAAAAATACAATTCACATGGCCTAACCAACTTGAACAATTGAAGACTGGAAACCCTCCGTCTGGTCTGTTGAGTCTGAGTCTGCTGTGCATTTTGACATGAATGTCATGAAAGCGCTGAGTCATCCTGCCTAGCTGGTTTATTGATGTGGGGCATATTTTCTTGGCACACTTTGGGCCTCTTGTTGCTGTATTGAGTATTGTTGCTGACCATGTCAAACCCTTTATGATCCCAGTGTATCCATCTTCTAATGGCTGCTGCTAGGACTATAATGCAACATGGCACATGTCTCAAACTTGTTTGTTAAACATGATAGTGAGTTCACTGTACTGGTGGAAAGGGAGATTGGCATCATAGATATACAGCCAACAAACCTGCAGCACCTGTGTGATGCTATTATGTCAATATGAACCAAAATCGTTTAGGAATGTTTCAAACATCTTGTTCACTCTGCCACCAAAAATTAAGGCAGATCTGGAGGGAAACCTGGTACTAACAAGGTGTACCTAATAAAGTGGTCAGTTAGTGTATGTGGCATTTTTACAGAAATGTGATGCTCTGGTTATAAACTTCATTTGTAACAACATAAATGTTGACACATTTGGGGAAAACTACACAGTCCAGATGAAAATCATAGACTTACAGTATATACACTTGTAGTAGTGTATGTATTTAATTGATACGTCCCTTTCTCTGTAAACCCTCTGTACTGGAGTCCAACACTGTGCTGTAGAGAATTCATTTCATATCTTAGCTTGTTGGTTTTATTCTGTATATAAGAACTGTTTTGTTGATTGGTACATATTTCAGTGCTTCAAATGCCGTTCTTTCACGTTTAAATGCTTATTTGTGTTTTTTGTATGTCTTCTATTCAGTCAGGTTGTTTTGTTTTGTTTTGTTTTGTTTTTTTATCTTAGACTTAAAAAGTGTTTTATTTTTATAGTGATTCTGTCAATGACTGGGTTTTTATAATATCCCTAAACCAATGCTGGAATAACTGTTACACTCAAATTGCTGCTCTGTTGTGGAATTAAATAAATGTTTTTAATTTAATTTTTTTTAAATTTCGTATTAAAAAAAATAATTGGCATACATAACTGTTTCTTTTATTGCTGTTTTTCTGTTGAATGTTTTGGCTTTTTATGAGTTTGTTTCTACAGCATAAATATTTATATATCTCTATATAGATATACAAATCATTAACAGCACTGGTAATTACCAAAATCCTGTTGCATTTTTAATGCTAAAATATAATTATTGTTTTACAAAAACACTTAAAAATATTTAAAAAGCACATTATTTTTGATCACGATTTCATAATCACAGTTATTGCATTCGTGAACAGAAAAAATATGTTTAGTGGCTGAATGTTCAGATGATCTGTTCTTTGAAGCAAAATTATCTCTGGAAGGGTGGCTGTCCAGAAGCCATTCTTCAGGAGGGGAAACACAGAAAAGGCTGAGGTATGCCAAATTACTCAAGAACTGGACTGAAAATCAGTTGTGACAAGTCTACTACAGTGAGTTTCTACAGCCATCTGTAAAACACAGTGGAGGCTTTGTAAAGGAATGAAAAGCAGCCAACATCCAAAGAGAGGTAAATGTCCTTCAAGAAGCCTGGAGAACTATTTCTAAGGACTGCTTGTTTTGCACAGGGACATAAGTATCACTATAACTAAGCCGCAGGTTTGCATCAGAACTAAAAAGTGCATACTTGAAGAACACCACCTGCCAAAAAAGAGATAAAGTGCAAGAGCATAATTAGCAAATGCAGAGCAAAATCATTTGTTATAATTCCACATTTGGGAATGTTTTTATTCTTACCGTTACGTCCCCATTCATAGCATTCTTAAGATAGATCTTCATATTTAAATAGTGAAAGAGTACGGAGTTCTCTGTTTGCTCAGATGCAGGTGTGCCAGGCTATTGGAATTCTTGTGAAGATTTATCTGACATGTGCATTAAGAAACAGCGAAAGAATAAGGAGTGTGATGCGGTCTGCTTGACCTTCAGTTATTGACGCTTCTC
This sequence comes from Haplochromis burtoni, assembly GCF_018398535.1. Taxonomy (NCBI): domain Eukaryota; kingdom Metazoa; phylum Chordata; class Actinopteri; order Cichliformes; family Cichlidae; genus Haplochromis; species Haplochromis burtoni. Next base: position 25,162 of record NW_024582601.1, read on the forward strand.
CGTCATCTTTTACCTTGCTGTAAGTGCATACGAAAAGCTCTTAGCTGATAGTGATAATAATAGAGATTATATGAAACTACAGAGTGCTTGGATAGCAGTGAGATGTTAAGCAGGGGCTGGTAGTCGTGACAACATAAGAGTTCTCAGAAGTTGACACCTGCCTGATCTCACAAGCAAATAATCCCAGACAGCAAAGTCTTTGCCCTGTACTCAAGGTGAAAGAACACTTTTACCTCGGTTGCCAACTTAACTCATCATTACTGATCATTCACAATAATCAAACCATCAAGTTTATGTTTTGGGGGGTGACAGCAAACATAAAGCCAAGTTGTGTCAGATTCCTACAAACAAATAAAAGGCCAAAATGGATAAAAAGTTTGTGATTTTGCATTAATTACAAGTCGCAAAAACAATTTTATTTTTCCTGTCTTCATTGAGCAACTAAGTCATCACTCAGTGCAAGCTGGAAAAAAAATTAAGTGGATTCTTTAGTATTTAGTAACTGGTAGACTCTTGGGCACAGCGTGCTCACAAGTGCAGTGCTAACATGCTGATATTTAAAAGGCTGTTAACCTTCTTACTCCCACACTGTACAGCTGAGGCTGATGCAAACAGTTCATTTCGTGGATGTTTTGTCACAAACTGTTTTTTTTTTTTAATGTGTACCCCGCCTTTCGCCCTATGACAGCTGGGATAGGCTCCAGCGCCCCCCGCGACCCTGAAAAGGATAAGCGGAAGCGAATGGATGGATGGATGGATGGATTACTTAAAATGTAGACCTGAAAAGTCTTTGAATTCTGATGTTTTCACTCCCACTGCCACAGCACCTAGCCATACCTACCTTTAAAAACATTTGTGAAAGAATGGTTTGGATGTCACTGTTTCAGCAAGTTTGGGAAAATACTTCCCTTCCCTTGTAGATATTTCATTTTTAATGTAAAGTGGAAGCACCTAGAAACTACAGCATCTCAGACACTAAGTAACAGACACTAAGTAACAGATGCATACCTCTGGCTTTACACTTGGCACCATTGCACTGATAGGCTTTCTTTTCTCTTTTTTTTTTCTTTTAAGCGCAACACCTATAATTTAGCTTTCACTTAATGATTGCAGATCACAGTTTAGGAGGCATTAGTAGCAAAGTAATGACTATGGGGAAGTCATCATCTCTTATTAATTATGTAATACTGAGAGGAAAAAAAGTCTATTACATAACTTTATTGAATGGTGCTGCAGAGAAGTCTGTGGTCATTATTATGCTTCAGGTATTATCAGCACCTTATTATTCCAGCCTGTTTGCCCGCAGATACAGTATGTGTTCCATTCAGGGTGATTTGTAATAGCTGATGTCTCAGCAGAGGAGTGAAGGAGAGGGAATTAACTCCATCATCAGGGATCTCTTCAGCCTTTGTGGCAATGAGCACAAAGCCTGCCCCGAATACACAATGGCCAATTTGCTTTGATGGATCAAGAGTGTACAGATGGCATTCAAAGATGCCATGTGTTCAGCTCAGAGACCCTCAACATATATGATTTTCAAGTGTTACGAGCAGGCTCTCTATTGTAAATTGTCTAAAACATACTTGAAAGATGACCTTGAACAAAGTGGAAACAATCACTTTTCAATTTACTGGCATCTATTATAAAAATCGAATTGGCTGAAATGGGCAACTTGTCAAAAATAAAAATGCTATTGTTTCCCTAATCAAGCTGAAATCATCGCCAGTGTTTTCAGTGCCTTCAGTTCTGAGCGGTTCATTCCCCCGTAACCTTGAAGGTTTTCTCTCGTTTACTCTCAATTCTGTCAGGAGCGGAAATAAAGCTTAGCAGTTACTTTTCACTTTCTTCTTCTTCACTTCTGAAGCTGTATAGGTCACATGCGCCTTCATAGCATTTTTCTGGTGTTACGTGTCAGTGACTCAGCCCATGCAGTCCATTTGGGAAAGCCCATGCTGTTTCCCTAATGCATTTCTGGGAACAGACATGTACCTGTTGTAATTGTTTTTTCACTCCATTTTTGAAGTATAGGTGTATTATGCGATCACAGTGACCTGAAAGCACACCGGCACAGGAGGAAAGGTGATCCCGCTCGATGTGTGATATTCTACTACTGTCAAGAGCAAAATATGCAGAAAAGTAGATATTGGATGCCACTGCTGATACTCATTTGGATGACCTTAGATGCATTGTGTTTTCAGTTGAATTAAGCTATTATTCTAAACTAAGGAAACCACTTACTTTAATTGATTCTGGTTTACACAAGCTGCACACTGTTCAAGTTTCAACTGCTCATGCATCACTCATAATTACAAGAGCACAAATATTCACAGTGTGATATCCACCTAATCTGCAAAAAGTCATCATAGCTCATCTTCCAGCAAACACTGTGATACTGTAACACAAAAAGTGTAGAAAGAGAGAGAGAGTTCTCAGCAGATACAATGCAGTCGCTGTCTTTATTAAGCACACCCTGCTAGTACGGGGGTTGGACTCCTTTTGTCTTCAGATTGATTACAGTGAACTCATTGTAATGTTCAAGAAACCAGTTTGAGGTGATGTGAGCTCTGTGACATGGTCCATTAACCTGCTGGAAGCTGCCATCAGATTATGGGTACACTGTGGTCATAAAGGAATGGACATGGTCAGCAACAGTACTCAGGTTCGTTGTGGTGTTTGAAAGATGCTCAGTTGGTACTAAGGGCATGAAAGTGTGCCAAGAAAATATGGCCCACACCATTACACACTACCAGCAGAAACCTGAACTACTTTTACTAGGCTGGATGGATGCTTTTCATGTTGTTCACACCAACATGACCCTATCACCCGAATGTTGCAGCAAAAATTAACATTCATCTGACCAGGCAACATTTTTCCTCTTCATAGCTGACAAGTGCGGAACTCAGTGTGGTCTTCTGCCACTGTTCAAAGGTGCTCTTCTGCATACTTTGGTTGTAATGACAACCTGGATTGAAGCAGCCCATCAGCACATCATTCTTGACCACGTCTATAAGACTAAATATGTTGACTTGCTGCAATGTGACTGATTAGGTATTTGTGTTAAAGAGCAGCTAAACAGGTGTGCCTACTGAAGTAGCCAGATGCGGTGCACACCCTGGACAGATCACGAGTCTGCCCCACACATTCACATCTATGGGCATTGACGTAGTCCCACTGAGTGCTTTTGGACAGCTTTGGAGGAAGCCAGAGTAACCAGAGAGAGCATGCAAACTCCACACAGAATGGTCCCGGCAAGACGGTGAACTTGAACCCAGGCAACAATGCTAGTCACCGTGCCGCCGGGCTGACCTATTTCTAGTGCTAATACAATACAAAAAAAATTGATTAAATGCAGCTCATATTCACTATGAAATTGTGAAACAGAGCAATCCACACCTTCTTCGTTAGCTGACTTTTTGATATCCTCTCTGCAGTCCACACAGCTGCTCAGGGAAGTCAAATTTCTCTCTCCATCAGTGTCAGTTAGATAAAAGCCAATTCAAAGGAAATGAGGCTGCACTGTCTGTGCTCGGATGGAGTGAACAGCATCTTTGAGCGACTGACTGACTGATGTGTTTTTCTACCAAATGAAGTGAGGGTGTCTTTTTTGTTTCTTTTCCCCTTGTCGTGTGGAGCAACATGTGGCTTTGATGCTGATTTTGATTTGGATCCAAATGTAAAATTAGCAATAATAGCTTACCTTCAAGAAAGGGAACCTCATTAATCCCAAGCTGCACACGCAATTTTACCCCAACTCTTTTGCATCAGAGGCAGAGATGCTTTTATGGCAGGAATACGATCGCTTTGACGTCAACAAGAGTTTGTAGTTCTTCTGTTGCTGCAGCTGCCTGAATAGACGCCATTCAAGCAGGCAAACATGAATGGCAAAGATGATTTATAAATGGCGCTGACGTCTGTTGCATTCATGCGCATGTATTAACGATATTGGACGATAAGCACACATGTAAACTCAGGGGCCGGCAGCAGCGGCTACTTCCGTTAAGGTGCACATCTCTGTGCAGGTGAGTCCATAAACAGACAATGAAAGAATGAGTCAAAGGAAGAGCAAGAGGAGTCATTCACCATACTACACCCTGTGACTCAGGACAGCCTTACACCGAGACAAGACACCCACATCATCGTCAGACAGACATTTAAACCACGAGTAAAAATGTGTTGCTGTGTGAGAATAAATTGGTAAGCAAGTTATTTTCTCCATGACAGCATATTTAATCAGGAGTAGCAGTTACTCTGACGATTTGTGCTTTGCATTAAACATTTCAGAGTTTGTCTAGTGCCAACAAAACAGCACACAACAAAGTGATTTTGTCATCTCGGTGTTTAAATCACGCAGAAAAAAGAAAGCTTTTCTTGTGAATGTTTGAGCTGAGATTTACATAAAAGGACATGAATTTATTAGTTTATTAGTGTGTGTGTGTGTGTGTGTGTGTGTCTTGTGTGTGTGTGTGTGTGTGTTTTTGTGTGTGTGTGTGTGTGTGTGTGTGTGTGTGTGTGTGTATGCGTCGTGCGTGTGGCTCTGCCTCTTTTTGCCTCTGTTACATTATCTTCTTTTACCTTGACATTATAGCTGAAAGTTCACCTCTATGGAATAAAATGTTCATTAGCCTCTAGAGAAGATCTTTGTAAGGCTTTTCTTAAAAGATTTTAAAATTAAGACAGCAAAGCGGGAGATATTACATTTTGCTTTTTCTTGGCACCCGAGTTAATTGTAAAGTAACTCGAGAGCTCAGAGCTTTCATCAGAGATTTGGGAGTGCTACTGGTGACTAACGAAAACGACCAGTTTGCCAATGACAGCATATTAAACTGTCTTGGTTCTTCTCTCACTGCTCTTAACTCCAGCCTCCTTCTATTCTCCATTTATCCACCAGATGCCCTCAGATTTGCTTCCAGATCCAGTCACCTGGCTTTGTCCCCTCCTTATTAACGCCCGTAAAGGCTGATCTTCAGCTTTACCACGCACCTGCTTCCCATTCAGCATTCCCATGAGGAATGCCCAGACCTCTACATTGGAGAGACCAAACAGCCACTTCACAAGCGCATGGCACAACACAGAAGAGCCACCTCCACAGGACAAGACTCAGCAGTCCATCTGCATCTTAAGGATAAAGGACACTCTTTCGAGGATGCCAATGTTCACATTTTGGACAGAGAGGACAGATGGTTTGAAAGAGGAGTGAAAGAAGCATCTATGTCCACTGTGAGCGACCATCTTTGAACAGAGGCGGGGTTTACGACACCAACTCTCTGCCATCTATAATCCAGTTTTGAGATCCCTTCCCAGACGCCTTAACGCCCACTCACATCCTGGGCCATCTGACCTCAGGAATTCGCATGATAAGGTGGGGCCAGGTTTCACAATGAACACACCCGAAACTCTGGCTGATTGGGACCCACACCCAGTTTCCCACCTTGGCTCAGGCGATTAGAGGATCATCAGGGGGTCCTTTTGTCCCTCTGTGGGGGGACTCCCACTAGGTTTATATCTGGGACTCTCCACCATTTGACCTTAGAACTGAAGAAGCTTCTCGGATGAGAGGTGAAACGTCTTCAAGCAACTTAAAGAAGTCCAGACGCTTTTCTTTGCAAGCTCCTTTGACTACGATGTCCTGGATGACTGAGAACCTTCACAGACACTTAGGCAACGACTGGTGTCAATTTGGCAGCCAAGGCAGGAAAACTAGACAGTGGCTCAATGCACTTGAGTTGGAAGTTAGGATTTAAGATACTTAGAAACAGCCAACTACAAAACATGCAAACTCATCTGTGAAAAAGAAGTGGATTGCAGGGGGCACCTAGCAACAATCAGGGCTTGCAGTTTACTCAACTATATTTCCACCTCACTGGTGAGGAAGTGTTGTGATTTTGCCATATTGTAAAAGAAGACGCATTAACTGAGTAAACTCATACCTGTCAAATGTCTGGTAGGAGATTTCTTGCACAAACATGATACTTATTAGTCTGAGTGGGGTTTATTTTCTGTACACTTTGAATAGACAATTTATGCGAAGGGCAACTGAAAGTTGATGGCAATATCACTCGTTTCACTGCTATTTGATCTACAAAAACTATCACAGATATTTTTTGATTAATAACCTTTATTATAATGAGTGTCACTTCACAAAATGTTCGCCTTGATGCTAGAATATGAAGGGATCATTGAAGATATTGGTCACATGATGATCCAAAGTGGTGGGATAACAAAAATTGCCATTTGTCAGAACCCTCAGCAATCCAACCTCATAGAAAGGAAAATCAAATTCCCAGTTTGCTTCTGTTTACTGTTAGGCTTAGCAATTTCATTAAAGCTAAGAGGAGCCGTTTCTCTTATTTGTACTGATTTTCAAAGCAATAAAAAAATGTCCTTTGGGTGATTTTTATTTCAGCTGCACACCTGTGGATATACTTGGTGTTTCAAAGGGGATTAAATTACTGTTTTTATATTGATATTTGGCATCTTTGTACATAGAACTGCTTTGAAAAAGCTACATATTTACAATAGAAAACATCATTGCAAAGAAACCGGTCATTGGGTTCACTGGGTGGATTTGATGCCAGGACTCTCTATACTGTGTAATCCAAAATAACAAACTGGAGGGATCTGAACTGGTGTGGGTCTGCTCCATGGTTTCATTCTTTTGGCACTTTGAGTTATACACAGTGATAATCAAGAAGGTGAGAGTTGGTTTGGGGTATAAATGAGGCTTAAGAAAATGCTACTTTTATAAATAAAGCCTCAGTGTGACATAAGAATTCGCTTTTTGAATAAACACAGTGAAATTTCATGTATGTGAGCAAGTGTTGTTTATGGAATAAGACAACTCCACCGAGGAAATGCCAGAGTTTAATGTGACTATAATACAAGCAGCACTGCATAAGACACAATCAAAAGCCTGAATATATTTCATAATACAATCCAGATATCAATATACTTAAAAGAGAGTTATATAATTGTTTTGTCAGATTTTGATTTTATATCACAGCTGTTTTAATACAGGAATCAGAGTCAAAAAGCAAGCCACACTAAACAAAATGCACTAAAAGTTGTACAAATGTGTGTCTCTCCAGAAACTTACAGTTAGAAAGAATTACATTTATTGCATTTACTCACAAAATGGTATGTGCATACATTTGGTTTTACCATACTGTTTTTAATTCCATTTTTATTTATGAGAAAAAACATTTTACTGAGCATGGAGTAGATGAATTTTGAAGAAAAAAAAAGAAAGAAAGTTTAATCCATAAATCTACATTTCAAAATGAAAATAAAACATGTAAGAAAATAGCCGTCACATTACAGTTACAGTATATTCATTGTACTCATGAAACAGTAAATACCAAAGGGAATGCAGGGATAAAATTCTCATAGAGCCTAGAAATTAAAAGAGCTCACAGCGTTAGCAGTAATAATAAAAAGTACACAAATAAAGCAGAATAAAAGCTGGAACTACTTATTCTGTATCCTCTGATCTTCTTCTCCTGTACTTAGATATGCCTAAACATATGATTAATATTGATCAGTAGTCTATAATTACTAAAACAGTTATACTGTAATTTGGGGACTGCAATAAAAAGTGATATCAAACTGAAAATACATTCTTGATTAAAAAGAAAAATGTTGTTCATTAACTCTTTTTACGGAAATCAGTAGCTATGTTCCCTACACCATCAGGATGTGGTTTCCAAGCACGTCCTATTTAAAAAAAAAAAAAAAAAAAAAGAAAGAAAGAAAAAATCCTGAGTCCTTTGTGGGTATAATTATCTGTGCAGTCAGCAATACAGTGAGCAAAGTCATCAACTGCATCTCTGTCAGAAAATGCCTCGACTCTCACATCTAAGAGCCTCAATGAGAGCGAGGGCAAGACTCGGATGACCCTGATTACCGGTATTTGCTGTTGTCAGGAGAAAGATGGTGCTGTGGACTAAAATCTTAAGCAGAGTATTTGTGGTTACAGAGAATACCGAGCAGTACTGTATTTAAAGCTCTCATCTTGTGTAGTTTAAATTATTTTGTTGCACTGAGATAAAGCTACTATACAGTGATTTGGCACATCACATATATTGTACAACATTAAAATTCTTCATTTCCATTGTTCTGTTGTTTTCTTGGTTACAAAGATGGCTACCAGGAAAAGTACAACAAGCATCGGTACATTCAACAGCCAGGCTGATTGATACAGCACAACACAATCTGAAAACTGTTTACGTAGCATCATAAGCAAGTACAGCAAGATTTCCAAAGACATATGTGAATATAAGCTTTAGCTTTTAGTATTTACAACCAAATGTAATAATAAAATACATTGTTTCTCAAGCAGAGTGCAACTTAAATAGTAGGTCTTTTATTTTTAATCTACGGTGAAGGACCATCAGCAGGGATGGACAGCTTACTTGAAAAATGTTACTCATTTAATACTCATGTATATGATCCTTGTCATGAGTGCAGTTAAGATGTACCTTATTTAACAACCCCAAAACACACACAGTGATGATTACAACTTCAATATGTAGAAAAACAATTAAAAAAATCTTTTAGTTCCAGTCTTTTTTTCCTCAATGGGAGGTACAGCAGACTATTTGCCAAACAGATGGCTGTGATACTGACCACAAACTCCAGAGGTCTATTACACAAAAATATTGTCTGTAGTCATATGAAATTTGCTTTAAGATGATTATAAAGCATGTTTGATAGTTCAATCAAATCAAAACAGGCTCTTAAACCCTAAAGATGGACTACGGGGATTACAATCAAGTCATTGCCAAATAAGTTAAGACAATGTTGATTTAGTCTATGGGCACCTATAGTTTCCTAGTAAACTAGTTTTGGCACTGGTTTTAATTCTCAATCTGGTGTCTGTAACAACAGACAAAATAAAGAAAAGTTATCCACTACAGAGTTAAATATTAGCCAACTTTCATTCAACTTAACTTGAAACAAAATTGTATGTTTCCATGATATTAGTGAGTCATGCTTGCTAATCTTTTTTAAAAAATGGCCTTTTTGGTACTAATTTAACTAGAATTCACAAGCACATTAGGACTATTAAAGACCTTCATATCCTAGACCCTTTTTATGAAACAAAAGAGTAGCTTTTTAGAGTTATTGCGCCATAATCACACTTCTGTCTTCGGAAAACCATTGTTTGCTTTCACTGTCCAGGTTTTCAGGGTTAACATTAGCATACCAAGCTAAAAGTACTTAGCAACACGTAAACTGGGCTTAAATGTGTCTAGTTTATGACATGTAATTTGTAGAAACAGTTTTGGATGTAGCTAGGAGCCACCTGTTTTAGAAACAGCTAGCTAGGAGCTCATTCAAGCTAGCTCAGCTAGCATGTTATCCTATACCTCTTTCATCACTAAAGAAACAAAGATGGCAAAACAACCACTGGATCAGATGCATGAATTTTGTGATCCTTTACTACTTCTTCATTGAATAATCCAAATCCTGCAAAATCATACAAGTATTTATTTATTTTTTTAAACAGACTGTATTACAGGTATATATGTGTTGCTTCTTTTAATGCAACTCTTACTTTTTATGAAAAATTTCCACTTATTGGACCTGCACCAATATTGTTTTTCTTTTCCTCATGCAGAGTTTTAAATTCATTGATTTGAATAAACTCACTTTCTACAGTTTAAGAGAGGTCACTGTTGAAGAAGGATGACTTTTTCTCAGTTTCAGACAGGTTTTTTTTTCCACCAGTGATGACATGTACAGTAGCAATCACAGCCGGATCAAAGAGGCAGTAATCGTGTCCTGCAGTCACTGGTGCCTTATCCCCTCTAGTCCAGGTGAAATTAACAGCGCTTATGTGGAATATTACAGCTTTCGCGATATCCATGTGACAGAAAAAGAAAAAGTCAAACATTTGTGCAGTTAGTTGAGGGCGGCGTATCCGCTTTGCTACGAATGTCCTTGATGTCATTGAGCGGGGAGTCACTGGTTCTAATCTGGCATTTAAACACCTGCTTATAGGCCTTTCTGAAGTTCTCCGACAGGAAGGCGTAGATGACCGGGTTGACTGATGAATTGCTGTACGCCAGGCAGTGTGCAGCCACCCGCAATACAAAGGAGGCTTGGTTTAGCGGGAAGGTCCCAAACTCCACCCAGAGGTGAACTACATGATGAGGGAGCCACGACAGGCAGAACACCACCACCACCACAAGCACCGTCTGAGCAGTCTGGGATCCACAAAGGAAAGGGAAAAAGGTAAGATTTTGTCAGTATCCACAAGGATAACAAATACAGAATTTAATATTCTATTTAAGCTTGAAGTCTTGTTTACGATAGAAGAATAAAGCTTGGAAAGTCATTGATGAGATAGTGGATGTTTGGGACCAATCTGCATTGTAAAAATTGTGTGAGATCATTAACATCCTATAATCAAGTTCCTGCCCTCCAGTAGAAGTCTTTGAGACCATGCTCATTTTTAAGTATGCATTGCTTGAGAAACATTATGAGTTATTTTTGCTAACCAATATCTTAGATTTTGGCAGCAGTATGCACATCACTGCATTCTTATCTCTGCATCAGCAATGGAAGTGTGTGGAGAGATCTGTCAGACAGTCCATTGACAGCAAGTGAAAGAGAGAGAGAGTAAGCAGGCTCTGGCTTCAAGCCAAACTAAAGTGCGCTTCAGGAGACTTTGGATGACTAATGTCCAACAACTCAGAAGATAATGGATTAATATTCTTTGTTGATATGCCATTTTTCTTTGGCCTGAGGATCGAGGAGCTCATCACACATCAATAAACCTTCTCATACCCCCATTTACATTTAATCATTTTAGAGTTTAACAGTAAATACTGAGAACTTTGCACTGATAATATTATGATCCCATACCACAGACTTTAATTAATCAACATTACATAAGTGACTTTTAACATCTCTACATGCACATTTGGGTGATTCCTATTTGCAAATGCTACGTGTTATTTTTGTTAGGTTTACTCAGTAGCATGGCAATGTGGCATACTTGTTTAATTCTTAAATCTCATGACGGCTGTGTTGACTGTTCTGTTCTTCTGTATTACAGCTGTTTTCCCCAAAAAAGTTAAGAGAGTTTTGAACATATTTATCAATTAGAAAACAATCAACTTAAGCACAGTGCCCAAGGCAAATAGTGCGTGAGCAGTGGATGAAGTTAACAAAGAACTGGTATGAACAAAAACAGCAGATCTGACCTTAGACAGCTGTTTAAATATTTTCAAGTACGGCCTGAAAACCTTGAAAAAGCAGACGTACTGTAAATGCCTTTTCACCCGACACTTAATGAGTCACTGGTGGCATTTCATCCAGAGTCTGTGTCATGAACTCATTTCTGTATCTACTTACAAAACCTGTAAAATGATGTGACAGTTATCATAAATCAAATTGTAATCGGAAGATTGCCGGTTCAAGCCCCGGCTTCGACAGTCTCGGCCGTTGTGTCCTTGGGCAAGACACTTCACCTGCCACCTACTGGTGTTGGCCAGAGGGGCTGATGGCGCGATATGGCAGCCTCGCTTCTGTCAGTCTGCCCCAGGGCAGCTGTGGCTACAACTGTAGCTTGCCTCCACCAGTGTATGAATGTGAGAGTGAATGAATAGTGGTATTGTAAAGCACTTTGAGGGGTTTGAAAAGCGCTATATAAATCCAATTCATTATTATTATTATTATTAAATTTACATAATATCCAAGAAGAAGAAATTAAACGATGTTATTCTTCCTACAAACAAAAAAAAGGGAAGAAAAACTAATTACATGCTCCTTGATTTGCTGAGGTAGTAAGAAGATTTATTGCAGGGCTAATTACTTCTCATCAAAGATAACGGAAATATTGAAAATCCTGAATCAGGAATTCAGCTTTCCAAGTTTTGATGGGTATAAGTTAGAAATAATATTTAGCCAACCATCTGAGCAAGTAGCTGTCAGAAGTAACAGAGCTGATGTTAAGTGTAAAGTGAAAATATTCCCAACTAAATGAATATGAGTGCACAGATTTTCACCTCATTGGAGAGCATTCTGAGATGCAGTATTTTTACTGTTATGAAAAAATGAAAAGCCTAATATGTCATTTCCTTGTATGACAACTATGCAACCTACAAGGTTTTAAAAAACATTTTTATGGCAAGCACAAAAAATGTCAGAAAGTTGCTAAATCAGCTGACTGTAAGGTCTCGATGGTAACCTAATTGTTTTGGTGTTGTAGATTTCAGCATTGCTGTTTGGTTCAGTCTAAAAAGGCACAATCTGTAAAGCAGAAAAATGTCACCAATGAAGAAGTGCCAAAAACTGAAGTTCAGCTCGGTGCCACTTGACTCCAAAAAGCAAGTCTTTCGCCACAGACTCCTGTTTTGAAATGCTCAACTTTACAGCATTAAAAAGTATGATTACAGCCTATTAAAAAAGATAACTCTGAGTGGGGTGAACGTTTGTAGAATTTTTAATGGATTATCTGAGTAATTATGGCTTGCTGTGTGGAAATGTGTGCTGTGTGTGTATTACTTAGCAAAAATGTGTTGCTAGCATAGAGTTTAGCTTGCTATCCAAACTAACGTGTTTGCTATTAAAGCAACAGTTCATACTCTCATCTAAATGTGGTGCTTTTGATCCAAAAAAAGCTAACATGACTGCCAAATGCAGAGTTTTAAACCAAATGGTGATATCACAGTGGATATGTCTTTTGGTTGGTAATAGCAGCAGGCAGCAGTATTCACGGGAGCTAAGAGAACGCTGCTGTGTGCATCGCTAGAATCGCTGTTAGGAACTTCTGAGCATAGTGATGGAGTCAAACATTCCAGCCACTAACCTGACTCCAGATACTGTTCAGTGCTGTGTGTATAGGCAACATGTTCACATGAGCGACTTTAGAGTATAATGCTATTTTATATGGCTAATATTTGTGCGGTCTGATGAAATGCCCTGCGATCCTTATTTAACTGTAACAAAATACAGTACTGCATTGATAAATTACAATAAATATAGTTTTAAAAAAATATTTTACCAGTCACATGATAGGTAAACATTTTTGACTTGATACAAGTTAGCACTGGCCAGAGAAATCTTTCTGACCCCAACACAACTACACACATAGATACAAAGACACGGTGACTATGAACAGGTTCTCACAGTTTTAGCGCAGTATTACAGTAAAAGCAGGGTTTTGTTTGAATGGTGTCCATAAAACATTCACATCTTCCCCTAAACCCACAGAGAGGCAGTCGTTAGGCTATTGTAAACGACTGCAGCAGAAACACCTTCTGTCATAAACTTTTAGCTCATCACTCAAGAACTGATTTACCTAACAACCCAAAGGTGATTCTTTTGAGTTTTTAAAGTCAAAAATGGACACCAAGATGACTTTTCTTCAAAGAGAAACACAAGAAAAACTGTTATCATGTTGGGAAATTATCATTTGGCAAGTTTGTGCTACATTTTTGATATTTCCACAACTAATCATCACTAGTAATCAAAAAATATCATTTGGATTTACAGTTTTCTGCAGCTCTTTTTAAATGTTCATTCAACGTTGTTCTCATTACTCCCGAAGTCACTGGGAAATTACTGCATGCTGTTGGGTGTCAGTCAATTCATTCAGTCTCCCAGGCTTCAGATATGCATATTACAGCCTACACACATTCTTAAATAATTTCAGAATGACTTGGCCAAACATTTATTTTTGTAATTATCTATAACCATCTGTGTTTTCCATCTGCATAACAGACTTAAACTCCTAAGATTTAACACTGCTTACTGCATGGCTCCTCAACCTCAGATTTAAAACAGAGAAAAAAATCCAGACACATATAATCAGAAAGGATTTGTAGCATATATGTGACACATAAATAAAAAATCAACTCCTTGCAAAGACCTTGCAGAAAAGAAAGGTTCGTATTCCCTATGGTTTGCTAGATTTGTGTGTTGACAGTGTGTGGTGTTGTGACTTTTGAAGGCTGTGTGATTCCTCCTCTGTGAGGCTGAAGTCGATAAGAACATTGGTTGTGTTTCACAACAGCCATGGGAGCAACCTTGGTCTTCCCAGCTGCTTTTAACAATATATTTCACCAGCCTGACAGAGAGCAGCTGAGACCTAAGTTAAACCCATTTCTGCACAAATTCCCTTTGCTTTCACCAGATGCAATTTATTCTTTTTACCTGTTGATTTTCATCTTTTATGGAGGGAAACCCTTGATAATATGTCTGTGTGCTAATAGTATGAAAAAGAAGATTAGAACCAGAATGTCAGTCGGATTTTTGCTCATCTGGCTCATCAGGATTTGATATGTTTTAGACGTAATGGATTTAATCAGCATTTTGAAAAATATGCAGATTTTCATTCATGTACAGTAAACTGATAGGACTCTGATACCTCTCAGTTATAGCCTACAACCTAGAAAAAGTGGGGAACAGCTAAGTTCACCGATTCATTTTATTGGGGTGTTATTTGTGGGATTATTTTTGACAGGCAGTAAGATGGAGACAACAGGATGTCCTGAAATGGTCTGCTCTTACATAACATCATCTTATCGCAGATTAAACCTTCAGGTCAGCTTTCAAGTTGTAATTGTGAGCCTGAGAAATTTGGTGTTTTTTGGACAAAACAGTCAGGTCCATAATTTACTGGACAAAGATGCATTTTTTTTAGTTTTGCCTCTGTAAACCACCATAGTTAATATGTGATTGAAGTACAAACCCGCAGCTTTAATTCAAGAGTCTGTGTATGTTCCCAGTCATCAAAGTCATGGTAGTCTAAGCCCTTGAAAAGAAGAAGCCTCGTGGATGAGAGGTGAGGCATCTTCGAAAAACTATAATAAGTCCAGTCGCTGTCTTTTTCAAGCTCCTTGGACTTTAATTCAAGAGGTTTAACTTGACCCCAGAGGGTTTGCATGAACTGAGGACTGTTTTAAATAGAATAAGAATTGCAGTGACTGTCTGAAGTCTTGAACTCATGGACATCATGTCTTCCTCCTTTGAGATGCTTTACATTGATTTCAACCACCTTCCGTTGCTGCTTGTTTGTGGGTCGTTTTGTATTCAGTCTTGCATTTATGAACACAAAACGCTGCTCAACTTGGTCGAGCTCAGGTGACTCCGTTGGCATTTGAAGAACATTCCATGTCTGGGACTTTAGAAACTTGGATTGCTTTGCAGCTTTCGCTTATAAAACCATTTGCACTTTGATGCACTGTCTGATTGTTTTTGCAGCATTTTGCTGAATCTGACCAGAGAGTTTGCTTCATAATTCATCCTCCTACTTCTATCAGCGGTCATGTCATCAATAAACACCAGTGATACATTTCTACTGACAACCATAAGTTGTCTCCTCCAAGTTTTTACAGATAGTGCTGTATGCTTCACATCATGAGCTGCTTCTTTCATTCTCCATACTGCTCACTTGAGGTTATCCTGGTACAAGTTCATCTTTGTTTCATCTCCCCAAAGATTTCTCTGAACTCTGCAGACTCTTGTAGATGTTTTCTGGCAAAGTCTAAACTGCTGCTAGTGTAGCCAGTGGTAAATCTTCTGTTCTTGCATTCATGAAGGCGTACCGAACTCTTTGAGAGTGTTCTTTAATTGGTTAGATTTTGCAAAGTGGTTTATCTTAACCTCACACAGAATTTTGTCATCATGAACTTTAGTTATCTTCTGTTCTTACAGTGTTGCTGAGCTGGCCAGTTCATTCATTCTTTTGAAAAATGAACCAGATTATTGTTTTGGCCTCTCTTCAAGTTTTATGCTATCTCTCTGAGAGGTTTGTTTTGTTTTTTGGCCTCCCTTGCCAAACATCTGACATCGCCTTAGGTCTCATATTAAAAATACAGTGAAAAGCTATCAACTATAAATTCAACACTTTGAATTAACTTCAGATATTGTCCATCCCTCCATCCAGATAATGTGTCTGCTTCTTTTTTCATGAAAAACAAGGTAACGCTACTTACCTTCTCAGTCAATTGTCCAAATACTTTAGAGCCTCTGAAAATGGGACACTGTGTATATAAATTGCTGTAATTCCTTAACCAGTAAATTATCATTTTTACAAAGCTTCTTGAATTAAAGCTTAAAGTCTGCACTTCAATCATATCTGTTTGAATTAAAATCCACTGTGGTTTATTTGACTAACAAAGTATAGACCCAACAGTATGTGCTACTTTGTTATATGAATTATGTTTTCAATAAATCTGTGGGAAAATGTCTGCAAAGCCCCCATAGTTTTAATTCATAGCCCAGTTTATACTGTTACGACAGGAAAGAAGTTCATTAGCACTGTACGCGGGTAATAGCAGCCTCCAGTATTTACTGTATGTTGAGATAAGCTAAGCCACCTCCTCGCTGTATTTTTAAAGGACTGATAAGAGATTTTTTTAATTAAATCAAGAAAGCTGTAAAGCATATTTCCCAGCACTCCAAGCTGCAGCCCAGACTATTCTTCATATAATATGACCAAGCCACTGTGGTTAAGTTACTGGTACCAGCCAAGTTAGTCTCTGAGTCAGGCTGCTGAGAAATCAACCAGGGGTTTGATTCACTGTTGTGCTTGTGCCAGAACACGTGTCAGTCCAAAAATAGTTTCCTCTTGAAAGTGTGTTTCATTTAGTGTCTGCCATTTCACACCATAAGAGGAAAGACAAAGAAGTGTAAGTAGCTTAAATCCCTCTAACCTGTTTGTAGATTAAATGATAGAAATAAAAGTAATAAAGTAATAACCTAGAACAGGGGTGTCGAACTCCAGGCCTGCAGGTTTTAGATATCACCTTGGGTCAGCACACCTGAATCAAATGATTAGTTCATTACCAGGCGTCTGGAGAACTTCAAGACATGTTGAGGAGGTCATTTAGCCATTTAAATCAGCTGTGTTGGATCAAGGACTCATCTAAAACCTGCGTGACATCGGCCCTCAAGGCCTCTGACCTATAAGGACTGTAGGTATTACTAAACACTTCTCCTAAGACGCACTGGACTAATCAGAGAGATACTGCCAAGGAAACACAAAACATGCATATTCATCAAAAGTGCATACACATGATCCAGTTTTCAGTATAAAATTCTCATCTTTGTCAGTTTTACACCGGCTTGTATTTTTCCTCACTGCAGCTGCTGATTCCCTCTGAAAGTGTGTAAAAGTGCTCTCATCTGACATTCATTTTAGTCTCTCAGTACCTGCAAACGTAATTTATGTATTACAGGGTTTAATGATTTGTTGGACGACCATTTATCACAAAGTTATTGTTGTGACAATCTCTTCCAGGACTCCCCGCATAGCAAACACAATAAATCATCAGAACATCAGAAATTCCCGATTCACTTTCCACAGTTGTTTAGGTTTCAGGTCATAAAAGCATGTTTCTAGAGAAGTACGCACGAAAGCGCATGTAAATCCTCATCGGTTCATCTCCCCAACTGACCGGGAGTCTGTACTCCTGGCTTTGTAACATTGTAAGCAGTTATCAGATGCTGTGACATATAACAGACAGACGTATCGGTAATCAAGTAGGCGACTGCAGATAGCTACTCTCAGGAAAGTCAAATGACCTCCAAAGAGTATGATAGTCTAGATGGCAGCTTGATTGTGCATTACCCTTTGGCCATCAAGCTCAAGTGCACCAGTTAATAGTACACGTACACAATATTGCATTTATATTTATTATTCTGGCTACAAGGGAGAGTCGGAGGTAATGATTTGGTGTATGGCTATTCCTGCACCAAATTATAGGTGCTGGACTGTGGTCGGCCAAATACTTGAGTGAATTCTTATTCTTTATTCAAAAAAATGAATGCATAAACTATCAATGGCTATACTATAATGGCTATTCCCCAACCACCCAACACATCGCTATGATACGTACCTTTTTCTTTGATGCCTCTGACTTTTTGGACATATTTCTTAGTTTTTTGTGCAAGTGATTTAACACCTGTAAACAAGGGATACAGAAGTCAAATGTAAATTTCTTTAGCAGTAATTCCTCTAATTATATCACTGACCTGTGTGAACAGCCTTTTCTTACCTTTGCATAACAGAAAGAAATGAGCAGCAGAGGCAGCACATAACCAAAGATAAACGTGCAAACCACATAGATCTTCTTCTGGTTCTGATCCGGCCACACTTCCCAGCAAAAGGTGTGATTTTCCCCTCTCTGAAAAATATTCTGGTAATACATGATAGGCGCAGCCATGGCCAGGGAGAGTATCCAAATCACCACCACACCAATAAGAGCGTGCTTCGCCACCCTAATAGAGGACGACTTTCTGGAGTGAACGATGGCAATGTATCGGTCCACTGACATAGCGGATAGGGTGAAGATGCTGACCAGCATAGAAACAGTGAAGAAGTAGTGGATGAATTTGCAAATAAACGCACCGAGCACCCAAGTGGGCATCATGTAGATAGTGGACTGGAAAGGGATGCAGAAGAGCAAGTAAGACAGGTCTGCTATGCTTAGGTTCAGGATGAATATGTTGGTGGTGCTTCGAGGTTTTCCCGGTTTGCTCCGGGCCAGCACGGTGATCACCATGGAGTTGCCCAGCACGCCGAGCGTAAAGATGAGCCCGAAAACCAGAAGCGTGATGAAATTATCCGTGCCGATCCCGAATAAAAGTTTCTCGTCCTCCTCCTCCTCCACACGGCTGAGGTTCCAGGGCTCTTCCAAGAGCCAAACAGAGTCTGTCAAGTTCATTATTTATTCTTTGCTCTTCGGATTAAGTTAAAAGGTAAGCAAAGGCACCTGCAGCTGGTCTGTGCTGCTTCATTGCACGGAATTTTCTGGGCAAGGGTTTATGGTCAGGTGCGTTTCCATCAGCGTTCCTGCAGACAGTATTGTTGCTCTCCTGTGTCTTTGTGTCGAGACTTCGGTAAATCCCCCTCTTAGCTTTCTATATTATATTTGTGTATATTTCAAAGCGATCTCGGTTTTTGTGCAGCGTTAAATCAGCTTTACAGCTGCGCGTTTTGGAGTCGCTCTCCCGGCGCGCACCTGACCCGAGCGCGCAGCGACCGCGCCGATCCAGTCTGTTGCTTCTTTCTCCGCGTCGGGACTTTTTCCTCTCAGATTAGAGCAGGGGCTGGGCTCTACCGCTGCACGTCAGCATCAA
>NW_024582601.1:44273-62696 GCF_018398535.1 Haplochromis burtoni
GGGCGAGAGAGAGAGAGAGAATTAATGGAATACTGTTTATTCTACGTGTTTCCGAAACCATCCCATTAAAACTGAACGTCAAAGTAATTTTCCTTGTCAGATTCAGTTTGTTTGTGATACTTTACGGCCAAGGTGCAAATGCTGCTCTGATCACAGGGCTGGTCTGTCAAATGTGCAATAAACCACAAAACAATATCGTTCGCCAGTCATGGTCTGATTGTCTTAAATGGCTTTTATCATAGAAAGAAAATAAACTGCCGAAACATGTTATAACAATTGGTACTTGGTTACAGTGTCATTTTTATAATGTCTGCCTTATTTCACCCAGTAACGCATTAAAAAGGAAATGTACATTCTGATGCACTTTTCTGATTAGGAAAGCTCTCATTTGTCTTATTTGACCAGTTTTTAAGTTTTGGTTACTCAATAATATGAACAATAATCAAATCACAAGCAGACGAAGATTGTTTAGCAGATGTTGACCTTAGTGTGCATGTGTGTGTGTCTGTGTGTGTTCCCTCAGATTGTGGTGATCCCTCAGAAGACTTGGGGAGTCTTTTTTCAAATCCAAGTTGACAAGAATGTCATGCATGAACTGTTAACTTATTGTTCTGTGAATAACGTGGCGGAAAAGCGACTAAAAATACATTATGGAAATAACACAGGGGCACGCTGACTTTTTTCCCTCTAAACAGCAACAGTGAAAATAAATTAATACCAGCCAATTTCCAAGAGTCCAAAGTGACATTTTCAAGTCGCTTGAGTTGTCTTGCAGGCAGCAATCAAAAACTAGAAGATGCGCTGTGTACTATTAAAAAAAAAAAAGCAACGACAGAAATGCTGCAAATTCTTGCAAGAGAAAAGCAGTTTGACCGTTTTATTTTTTGCAGTAAAACTGCAAAATATCTGCCATTCTGCTAATAAATGTAACCACTAATCTCCAGTTCTACTCAGGATTTTTAGAATTTGCTCTTCATCTATAGAAATGTATTATTGTTGAGCACTACAGGTGAATCTCAGTGAATTTTAACCATGCATGCTCAGTCATCCTTACCTGAATGATTGAGCATGCATACAACCAGTTAATAAGCTCAAAGACCCTTAACAAGAATTGTACCTGATGTGAATTGCTTTAAATAAAGAATGAGTCTACCATGGTGCTCCTTACCCTCGTGCTGATTAGGAAAATGGATTTTACTGTGGCGCCTTTTTAATCCACTCTGTAATAAGTCAGCTGTTTGCACATGTGATTTTGTAAATTGTTGCTTGTTTATAGGTGAAGTAGCTTCAATATAGCAATATCGTTCATTTGGAGCCACATTTGGAGCTTCCTTGAAACTTTTAATTAAATCATTCAGACATTTTTTCCTTTGTGCGAGCTCCCGTGGGAACTTTTTATACAAAGCCAATTGCAAAAACGTTGGGAAAATGTTTCCAAAAATGTAATTAAAAACAAAATCCAGGAACATATCAGCCTATTTTAAATTTCATGACTGTGTGTTTCATGTGGGTTTTTACAAACTTTAGACAGGGTCATGTTTACCACTGTGTAGCATTCACTCTTCTTTTAACAACATAGACATTTGGGAACTAAGGAGACCAGCTGCTTGACTTTTGGGAGAGAAATGTTATCCTATTCGTGTCCAATACAGGATTATAGCTCCTGGAGTTTCTTTGATGTGTTTTCCTTTTCATCATGCTCCAAATGTTTTCGGTTGGTGAAAGGTCTGGACTGCAGGCAGGCCAGTTCCTCACTCTTAACTCTTCTGGTATGAAGACACGCTGTTGTGATAGATGCAGTGTGCAGTTTAGCATTGTTTTTCTCAAATATGCAAAGCCTTCCCAGAAAAGTCCCCACACTATCAGAGATGCAGGCTTGTTAAAAAGCTGGATGGCCAATCTTTGTCCAGAAGACAATTTGTTTATGTTTTCCAAAAGCGATTTCAAATTTTGAGCACAGAGCAGTATTTCACTCTGCCTAAGTCCATTTTAAGTGAACCTAGCAGCATGATCTTTATATAAGGCTTCTTCTTTGCATGACAGAACTTTAACCTGCATTTGTGGATGGCATGGAGATTTGTGTTCACGGGACTGGGATTTCTGGAATTGTTCCTGCACCCGTGCAGTCATGTCCATGTTTTCAATGTAGTGCTGCCTGAGGGGCCAAAGATCACTGACATCCAATACTGACTTTCAGCTTTGTCCCTTGTGTATACAGAGATTTCTCCAGGTTCAAAACACTAGAAGTATTTGCAATTTTACATTGGGAAACATTATTTTGAAATTATTCCAAAATATTATTCCGTAAAATTGTAGGTTTTTTTTTTCCTTTTTTTTTTCCTTTTTTTTTTAAGAGTGATGAACCTCTGCCTCTTTAAGATGCTCTTTTTATACCCAGCCATCTTACTGGCCTGTTAGACATTTGAGAAGTTTTCTATGTTCTGTTACGATTGAATAAAATACATGCTTGTGAGATTTAGAAATCAATGCATTCTGTTGTTTACATTTTACACTGTCTTTAAACTTTTTGGGAACTGGGTTTGTAATACACTGTATTACTGTTTGCCTTTCAATGACACAGACAGGAAACATCCAGGAAGAAACCACTTCTGGCATCAGCCTCAAATCCTGAAGGAACTAGAGATTTTCTTGGAAATATGGCCATCCTTTTTGATCTCAGCTACACATCTGCAGAGTGTTATTACTGCATCCTGCACAGCTTGACATTACTGTGTTAGCAAGTAGGCACCGACAGAAATCAAGACGGACCTTTGCTGAAGCATGCTAAATCTTTGAATTGGACATATGGCTGCGTTGTGTCAAAGTCATTTGTTTACAGTCTTTGTAATTAGTTTATTGCTATCAAATGCAGCAGGTTAAATTGGCAGCATATTTGTTTCACGATGCTGTTAAGCTACTTGAAAGGTTACTCGCATCCATCTAACTTTACAGCAATCTGCCGCCCCTGCCTTGAATGTCAGGCAGCCCTTGTTTAAATCCAGTTTGCTGCCTTCACCTGACATATTTCATAACGTGGACAGACTTTTTTTTGTCTTTTTTTTAATGCATTTACAGCATGTTCTGCTTGTAGAGCGTTTCCTTGTGGACAGTGATTGCTTCCATGTCAGAGAGTAAAGTCTTTTTTTCCTGTCTAGTGTTTGCCTTTCTTCTTCTCTCCTGACAGCCTTGCCGTTGGTTTTGTGCTCCGTTACCCTGAGCTGTGTTGGAAAATGAAATGCTCATGGGTTTATCGAGCTCTTCCGGCAGCAGCGGCAAGGCGGGTGAAAGGCGTAGATGAGGACAGGTCAAGGTGGAATAACTCCGTACTTTCTGCTCCTGCCAGATTTTCAGATCCTCACAAGTGCAACTCGACACTCGGCGTGCCTCCCGGTGAACAGTAACTGGCAGAATGGAGTGCACTCACATCTCAACAGACATTCAATTTGGGCGTGATTCAATTGCATGTGACCTCTGAATGCTCAAAATAATTGTTCTTTTAAAGGTCAGGCGCAAAACAAGCAAAGCAAACAGACACAAGAGTATTTCAGTGTAATAAAACATATCATTTGTGTGCATGCTATTAATATTTTGGATATTGTGTGCCCGCAAAGGGCCTGGCAAACAGACTTAAATGTGTTTTTTAGACCTTAAGAATTCAACAACATTCGTTTTGGTGACAATAATGAATGTAAAATCCCATTAGACGGCTCTAACTTTAACAGATGCCTGTGTTTTGGTACCAGGCTTTAGGGGGCTTAATGACAAATTGCAAAAAAAATAAAAAAAATAAAAAGAATGGTCACAATCAAAAGCAACAGAAGCCTTTTAGCCCTCGTTTGTGTCCCACTGACTCACAGAGGATGTATTCAGGCTGCACAGAATTCATGCATGCTGCTGTTCCATGCAAATCTCTGCTGGAGGTGAAGCTTTTTTCTTGATTTTCTTGATATCAGAGCACAGGTTTTGTAGGGCTTTCCAATGAGTAGAACGTGCCTATTTTTATGAATTAGAAACACTGCATCTGGCTCTTAGCTCTTCCTGAAATGAACTGGGCATGCTTGAGAGCACTTTTTTTTTTGCAAGGGGAAGGATAGATTTCAAGCATCATTGCTCTATCAGATATTGGCAAAAAGGAAAAGGCTGTTATCAGTTATTGAGAATTTCAAGAGTTAGGGCTGGAAGTAATGCAGTCTTTTCATTACTTTTATTGCTGAACTATTACAGACAGTTGCCAAGCCACAGCTTTACGAACATCTTGAGGTAATGTGTGTGACGACTGGTGTAAGACTCACAATATATTGGCTTTTTAACACACTGAATGGTGAATTTGAGGAACCAGCTATCTAACAGTAGCTATTAGCCTGTTAGTCAGACATTGCCTAAGATGGGTTTTTTTAAGTAATTTGAATTTTACCATGCATGACCATTGTGGTGGCTTCTGTGTGAGAGATCTTATCTCTTCTTCTTCTTCCCTTGTAATTAAACCTAACAGGGTGAATCCAGGTAATATTTAATATCAATCAGGTTTCTTGGAACTCATTTTCCAAAGTGTAGAGATAAAGTAGAGCTGCTTGTATAATGAGACTTTGTGCCCTTTGGGTGGTAACCTTGTTAGCCTGACCATTCAGAATGAACTCAGCATTTCCACCCTCATACCTTTGATTATGAAAGAATTGAAGCTTTTTCTGAAAATAGATAGAGCCCTTGAGTCAAAAAAGTAAAGGCCAGTGTGGAGGTGGCTCAAATCTGATTAATTTTAACAGTAAACAGTCTGGGACTAGTCAGACTGAGTATGGGTCTATGAGAAAATGTGTGGTCACATTATGTGATTTAACTGTGTATGTAGTGCACAGATTTGTGTGACTTTGTTCTTAGTTTTTGTGACGCTGTTAAGGCATTTTAGCCCCAACCAAAGGGTTTGGTGTACAAGCTTAGCTCACCACACCCTTCATACCGGTGTGGGACTGTTGTTGGTTTTGTACACATTCTCAGTGATTGAAATGAATTAATGTAATTATAGAGGGAATAAAATGAGAGTGTCCACACATCCAAACATCAAGAGTGAGCTTTTTTTTTTAATCTATAAAAACAAAAATGCATGTAAATTGTGTGTATCAGAATGAGTGAGCAGCAGCAAGAATCCATTAGCCTATGGAGGTGATCTGCAAAGAGAAGAGGGAGGAAGACTGGTGAGCTCTTCTCCTTATATATTCTATAGGCCACACTCAACCCCTGATGGAAACCAGCTGACTAGGCCTCCTCAACACTACCCAAGGATCACATGACCTACAGTAAAATGTGGCTCATCACGCTGCATTTCTCTGTGCCTTGATAATGATAATCTCTGGAAATAGAAATATTACATCTGAGATGTGTTTTGGGTGCAATGAAAACACAAGAGAGCATGAAAATGAAGAGAGAGTGAGAAGCACATTACAAAATATAATCCCTTATCCACTGGACTGTTACACTTCTGCTGACTGAATATTTATAAAATAGGTTATCATGTCAGTCAAGTCTTTCTTAATACAACTTTATGGTCATTTTTAAAATGTTGGTGCCATTTAGAGGTCACAGCCTAAAATTAATTTTAGCCAAAATATTATTAAATAATAATTCCTTCATAGCTGAAAAGAGGACATGGCAGTCTGTAAGTTCGACACACGAGGAGGCTCAAAGTCATGTGGCAGCCATAGATCAATGAAAATTTTACATGCTAAATGGCCTGCATTTGTATAGCGCTTTTCTAGTCCCTAAGGACCCCAAAGCGCTTCACACTACATTCAGTCATTCACCCATTCACACACAGGCGATGGCAAGCTACATTGTAGCCACAGCTGCCCTGGGGCGCACTGACAGAGGTGAGGCTGCCGGACACTGGCGCCACCGGGCCCTCTGACCACCACCAGTAGGCAAACATGGGGTTAGTATCTTGCCCAAGGATATTTGGCATGCAGCCAGGAGGCAGCCTGGGATCGAACCACCGACCTTCTGATTAGTGGCTGACCTGCTCTGCCACCTGAGCTACAGCCACCCCAGGCTGCAGGATAACAGTTAGTGATGAGAAGTGGGCAAGTACTGAGTCTTAGAGGAAAAACACTGAAGCAACAGATGATGTGGTAAACACATTAGACAGTTAACTTCACATCTGCAAATCAGTGTTGTTTTGGTGACAGTGCAGCAACATTACACAGTGAATTGACAATTTTAGGCAACACTGTTACTGATGAAGGTGGTTTACAGTATATGGATGGCTAGGGATAGCTGATTGCATTTTCTTTTCCTTTTTATGCAATAGTGGTAATTACGTTTTTCAACGAATAACTAACAATTTGTTCTGTGGGAAGCGCAGTGGTGCACAGCGAGAAGTTACGGGGACCTTTCTGTGTGGTATTTGTTTGTAGGCAAGTCGTTCCAAATGTCCTTTCAGAGAAATTTTTCCACAGGTTTCTCCCCACAGCACATCAGCACAGAGGGGAAGCGCCAGCGCAACGGGAGAATCGGGTAAATCCACAGCAAACAAAACGTTCACTCACAAAAATTCAAAGCAAAAGGAGCCTGAGTTATGCCAGCCCTGCTGGCACAACA
Source organism: Haplochromis burtoni (assembly GCF_018398535.1). Taxonomy (NCBI): domain Eukaryota; kingdom Metazoa; phylum Chordata; class Actinopteri; order Cichliformes; family Cichlidae; genus Haplochromis; species Haplochromis burtoni. Next base: position 50,862 of record NW_024582601.1, read on the forward strand.
GTCTGGCACTGACTGAGTGGGATCTTCAGCCGTAAGTAGGGGGTGAGTAATCACAGACTGCACACAGGTGAGTGATTGCCAGATTGCTTCCAAGGTATGCAGATGGAAAAATGGGAGCCGGGAGGAGCCTTTGCCCCTAAAACTCACAAGCAGAGTTAAACACACACAGACACACACAGATAGAGGAGGGCAGAGAGCAAAAGGGGAAAAAAGTGGACCATAAGACCAAATCGTGTTGGCCCTGTGATAGACCTGTCCAGGGTGTACCCCACCTTTGGCTCTGTCACACTTCAACTCAGTTCACTCCAATTTTATTATATAGCACCAAATCACAACAACAATTGCCTCAAGGTGCTTTATATTGTAAGCTAGGCTCTAGCCCTGGATGGATGGATAAAGCCAGAAACTTCCAGTGTATGAGGCTGAGTTAAGGTGTGAATCATTCAAGCATAAAAACAGCACCAAAACAAAGGAATCAACCACTTTTGTGTCTACATAGAACAGACATCTTAGCAAAGAACCAAATTTAAATCATATCTTGAGTGGTTTTGTTACTACCAGCCGGTTACAAAAACCTATAATATAGTCCCCAGAGATAACACAGTTTGACAGGAATAAAATAGCATTTTATGAACAACAAGCTGATTCTCAAAGAACTATTTGCAAAAAATTGGGCATATCTCAACACAGTGGGCAGTGTGTTCCCAAAACCTTTGAGGAAACAGCATGCAACAAAAGCAGCAGGATAGTAACAGATGAACAGACTCTGAAAGTCATATCCTTAAAAAATATAGAAGAAAAATCCAATACAGGACTTGAGAGATGTAGCCGGGCGACAATTGAAGATCGCCAGTAAGGGTGGCTGTCGAGAAGCCATTCTTGTTCAGATTGATGAAATTATGAATGCAGAAAACCATAATGAGATTAAGATCCACCGTGCAATATCATTTGGAAAACATCTGATAGACACAGCCAATGCAGTAAAAGCATAACTGGATAGAAAAACATACAATCACACACACAAAACACTCTCATTCATAGATTGCCCTCCCCAGAGCTGAGACCTTGACATCCCTGAAGCGGTGCTTCAATAATGTCATCTTCACAGAGAAAACAACAAAAGGCAGCCAACATGCAAAGAGGAGCTTTGAATGTGTTCCAAGAAGCCTGGAGAACTATTCCTGAAGACTACTTAAAGAAATTACAAGAAAGATTGCCTAAGAGCGTTCAGGATGTGTTGAAGAAGAGGGTGGTTGAAGATTTCACCCATTCTGCTGCCTTCTAAAAATGTCAGTGTTTTTTCGGTCTGTGTGTTAGGTTTGAAGATAGCATTTGTTACACCCCCTGACAAAATGTTTAGTAACTGAGCAGAGGTTGGTATCGCAGTCCTGCAGCCTGAGTAACAATAACAGAGTCATCTGCATACTTTAAAACAGTCCTGCTTTCATACCTGCTCTGACACGTATTTGTGTATTGGGATGAATTATTATAATGGTAAGATCACACATCCATGTGAGGAGTCTGTAGAGGAGGAAGTGTGGTCAGGCAGAAATCGACTCTCATTTTTCTTTTCAGTGTGTTAGTTGAAAAGTCAAAATTGCTGCACGGATCAAATCGATCCGAAGCCCAATGGTTAAACAGTGAGGTTGAAAGGTTAAAAGTGGAAGAAACAAAATAGTAGTCTGGCATGAGACCGGATTCACTGTGTTGTGTTTAAGAAGTAAGTTAAACAAAGGGACTGGAACATCCTCTGCTCTCCTGAGGGGTCTGTAAGCAAACCTCATTGGATTAGGCACATGATCAGCTGCCCCCCATGAGATTTAAGTAAGCTAAGAAGTCTTATTTACTCTTCCCATCCGGAACGTTTTTAGCTTACTTACAAGGAATGATGCAAAAATCAGCAAATAGGTGTGTTACATCAGCGTGTTTCAAAAGTAACCACAGCACAGCCACTTCCCAGTCAGTGCAGTCACAGAACTCCTGCTGGGACATACATATTCCCAGTTATCACCTTACTTGCATACAGTACATAGTTTCAACATTCCCTAAAGCCATCCTTTTCCATGATCTGATTTGAAACTGTTATCTCATGTTAGACGAATGTGTTTTATTTTATTATATTTTTCTTGTTTGTCTGTACAAATACGTGTGTGTGTGTATATCTACACATATATTCATATTCGTAAATGAAAATACATGTAGACGAGTATATATTGGGTTTTTTTGTTTGTTTTATTATGTCTGAAATAAATAAAGATACAAATACAAATACAAATACAAACACCCTCAGTGTATGATGTTCTCTAGCACCCGGACAACAGTATAAAATTTTGTACTAATTTTGATTTTTGTGTCACTTTAGTTCAAATAATCAAATTTCATGCTAAAAATAATGGCATTTAGGTTATTTCTACTGCTGCAAAATGTCAAAATGGATCAAACGTGAACTGTAAGCCATGTAAAGATCAGATACAAAAAGAAAATCCTGTTGACCGAAGAGCAGCTAAATAATAAGTAACAGGACACAGAAACCTACCTTGAGGGTGACGGCAGATGGAGGTATATTTGAAGTTTTCACTTCACAGCTTTTCATCAGAATCCTCGTGCTGATTTAGTCTTTGATATTTTGGTATTAAAATGACTATAGAAAGCACTCCACTTCATCAGTAACACTATAAAAGCACTATATAAATCACAGACATTTGTGAGAATGAAACTGGGAGGAGGGCAGAGCATTCCTCTTTATTGTGGTTTCTCTAGACATAGTCACTCAGCTTTACTGCGTTCTCTCTCAAGCCCCAATGTGCTCATTAATCCACGGAGATGGATACTTTTTCTTTTTGGATTTGACGGATGAGGTGGCATCAAGCACGAAGAAGCATCAGAGCACTGTTGTTACCTTGAAAAGGTTCAGGTTTGGAAGAGAACTTCATGAAATTTACCGGTAGAATAAAAAGAAAACAGACAACGGGGCTTGTCACTGGGTGGAAATAAAGCAACACTGAAAATAATAGCACTATGATGTGAGATTTTAAAAAAAAAGTCCTCTAGCGATGTTTGACTCCTATTAACTGCGGTGGAGTTTTAGAGGGGAGCAGGAGGATGGAGCAGTGCCTACACAGGTTTTAAAGTCAATATTTTTTTAGGGGAGGAGTTTTGAGTGCATTGGAGTATGATAACAGTCACGCAGCTAGCCTAATTATAGTGTTTTAGTGAATACTGGAAAACAAAATGTGAGAATCCAATTGGTTTGGATGCAAACTATCCGTTTTTGAGAAGCGCATTAGATGAATATTGTCAGTGTCGTGCACCCTGCAGTGATGCTGGATGTGGGAATAGTCACCCAGAGATGGAACCAGAGATAAAATGTTGCATTTTTAATATTTTAAATGTGATAAAGATATGAAGGAAGACACAGAGAATACAGTTAGAAGTGCTGCTATTTATTAGCAGAGTTGTACATGCTTATGTGGCTTTGAATCTGCTTTTCTATTTCTGAACACTTAGGTTTCACATTTCCTCACAAATGTTCACCAAATCTCATGTGGAAACACCTGCTACCAGTCTTCATAATGCTTTTGTCAGCTACGTGGGCAGTTAATTTAAAGGCTTTATCTAAAATAGGGGTGTCAAACATGAGGCCCTTGGGCCAGAATCAGTACAGTGAAAACTGTGGCCCAAAGGAGGGCATAAATTTTAGCTGACATTAAACTGTATGCGCACATCTTTTTTGGCTTTTGCTACTGATAAAGACCTCCACCATGGCCACTCATAGTACACCAAAGTAACTAAGTAATAATTAATTCTATTGTTTTACACATTTCTTACAAAGAGAAGCCCAAAGTGCTGACTGATTTCCTTCTTTGCTACAGCAGCTTTTTCTTTATCATGTAGAAAAACTCATTGTACCAACTGCACTTCTTTTTCTCATGTTAAGATATATCACAGGGATTAAGCGTGCAGTATACCTATTTTCAAGGACAGAAAGGGGAGTTTCAGTCCGGCCCATTTAGTGACCCACGATGGGAAGTGAGTTTGGCATTACTGATTTAAATAAATACGGAGAGTCTTACCTTCACTTTCAATGACCACATAAGCAAGTTGGACTTCTGCTGTGATTGTCCAACGTTACACATGATCATGGCTTTACTGACTCACCCTATGCTAATACTAAGAGGTGTCTGTGCTCACTGCACCTTAGCACTGAACAAGGTAAACTAAGTAAACATTCCCAGATCATTGATGTTGATGAATGATTTTTAACATTCTTTTCAATAATAGATAAAAAAAAAATTTAATGCTTTGAGATAAAGTCTTTTAATATGCAGCACCATAATTACTGAAATTAACAACTCTGCTCTATACCTGAACAAAAGGAAGAGGAGATGACTTGCATACTTATTTTGGAGAACTTCTTGCCTTCTGCATATAGACCTTTTATCAATACTGAAACTCCAGTTATTTCCAACCCAAATGATAGATGCAAAAAGAGGGGTTGCTCTACAGGTAGATGAACATTCATAAAGAGGCTGGAAGACCTTCAGATTAGTTAGGATAATAGGAAACAGGAAAGCAGGAACTCTGTCTTGCTTCTCTATGCATGAACACTTTCAATCAGAGTAATAACCTTCCAGATAGAAACATGAAAGTAAGACCCCTGGATTTATTCTTAGTAAATCCAGTGATACATAAAAATGCAGAATCACAAGGATGCGTCCATTCCCAGCTCTGTAATTCACCATCTGTCCTTACAAGCAACTGCTGAAAACAGAACCTCTGGTACTCATATTTTGTTTTCAGTCAATAACCCCAGACATGATTTGTATAAAGGAAATATGACCCCCACATATCTTGCTGCATGCTTTCCTCAGCATGGATACATAAGACGACAAACAACTGCCCTCTCCCCTCAGTTACTGTGATGGATAATCCATGTTGTTTTAGACCCATTACCTCGGCCGAGGGCTGGCTATTTCCATGACAACGAGTTACTGTATCTCAGTCAAAATCGGTCCAGGCTCTAAGCTAATGGGTTATTATTATATGACTGATAATGTTGAGTCATTTTCTGTGCCTTGGGCTGATCTCCTTGGTAAGCAATCAGATTGTTGATTCTGCCAGCGTCCCCCACCCCACATAATTCCCACTCTTCGCATAAGTCCCACAAAGCCCAACTTCTACAGTCACAAATCAGGAGCTCTGAGTTGGACTGGATACATTATCACAAGCTATTTGATTTCTCTGGCCAAAGCAGAATTGTGTTACAGCCTAAATCCGATCATCCTCAAGTAGGACATTTATGGATATGGTTAAAATGTCCTGAGATAACCTATGATTCCAAAAACCTTAAAGAAAAATGGATAAACAACTGTAACTGTTGTAAAGGCTCACCTTTTAGCACATTCACTTCACCAGATGCACCTTGTTTTTTTTCCTCACCTTTGATTGGGTGTGGTGCTTGGCCTTAATTGCACTCACCTGTCACTCGTTATATAAGGACTGCACTCACCTACCCCTCACTCTTTCTTCACTCCCACATGGGGCGGCAGCTGAGGTGAGTTTCTCTTTGAGGCTCCCGAGTTCATGTATCATTTTGAGTTACTTAAATCATACTTTGACCTTTTTAGAGAGAGCAGTCCATGTGTGTCTTTCTTTCCTTTACCCGTTATACAATAAAACGACAAAACCTGCAAATGATTGATGACTGCTTATTCTCATTCTAATCGGATGAGCCCATGATGATGACTACTGAAACCCTGAACCTTCCTTCCTCCAAAACATGGTCCTCCGAGCCGGAGTAGCGTTAGCGTCATGGATTCACAGCAGCCATCGACTGAAGATTTGAGACGTTCCGGTTGTGATAGTCGACCTCCTGCCCACCTGCAGCAGTATGACGTTCAGTATCCTGGAAGTAGAAGTGCTAGATGTGATACAGAGAGTCAAACAGAATGCCAGCATAGTGACAGACACACATGGGCTGCAGGATCCTGACGGGGAGTCAGAAAGTCAACCAGAGACATCCCCTGCTCCTTTACCCACCAATCAAGATGAGGTGATGAGGGAACTCCTGATGACAATGAGGGAGATTAGGCAATTCATGATTCAGTTATCTCCTCCCCATTCTCGCAGTTCCTCCAGATCTTCAATTCACACTGTCTCTGATGAAAGCAAATCCTCTGTTTGCGGTTTACAAGCCATTCCCCAAACACATCAGCAACATGAGCAGTTCCCAGTGATTGATCCAGCAACATGTCAATCACCCTCTCAGCCCCCCCAGGTTAGCCGTCACTCTGGTGCAGTTCTGGCTGCTAGCCCTCCTTTCCCTAATTCAACAATATTAGATGCTGCAGTTCCTTCAAGTGGTTTGCCTAGACCAGTTTTTCCTACACCAGATGAGACTCCTTTTAATTTCCTGGCCACACCACTGCAAGGTCCCCACCAGATTTCATGTGTTCAACCTGCTGTTCCTCTAGATGAAGACCCCGCTCAACCTCTCGTTTGCATTCCAGAACCAAGGCAGCACCCTCCTGTAAAGCAGCAACCAGCTACATCTGATGGTTTGCATGCACAAAAACCTTCGGTACCCATTACTGCTAGTTCTAGTCACCCTGTTAGCACTAGAACACATGTGTATAAGCTTGAGGGTCCTTCTTTCCCAGACCTTACCAGAGAAGATGAAATCCAGTATAGGCTGTTACGAATGGCCCTTACTAACCTGCTTGACCCTCATGAGACAGAGCATTTAAATATCATGTCCTTCTCGATCATCTGAAAGTAGACCAAGCTAAACGGTTAGCTATTTCCTTTTCCTATGCTCCTGACCCATACACTCAAGCCATCAAAGCTCTTGATGAGCGTTATGGGCAACCAAGACAGCTAGCATTGAAAGAGCTACGGAATATACTGGAGCTTCCTCCTATCAGAGCAGGTGATGGTCGGACTCTGGATAACTTTGCTCTTCGTGTGCAAGCTTTAGTTGGTTTGCTTAGCACTATGGGTGATCAAGGACGGACAGAACTAAATTGTGGCTCCCATGTCGATCGCCTACTTGAAAAGTTGCCCGCAGAGCATTCCAGTCGCTTCAAACGGCACATTTACAGGGAACAAGGAGATATGATGTATGACTTACCTTTGTTCTCATCCTGGTTGCAAATGGAATGCAAGTGTCAACCAAGAAAGGACAGTCCTGTTTCATCCTTTAACCAGCCACGACCTGCCCATAAGTACACCTCTCCACTCACAACAATATTACATGGGACAAATGCATCCGATCCTGTACAGGCAGCACAACCCATCATAATGACTAAGGCAAGATGTGCATATTGCTGCTCACCTGAACACCACATTAGCAAGTGCCCTGAGTTCATTAACAAGACAAAGGATGAGAAAATAAACTGGATAAAGAGAAACAAACGGTGTTGGCGTTGTGCTAGAACTCATCAGGCTGCGAAGTGTGATCTGAGGAAAGCATGTGCCACCTGCATGGAAAGACATCTACAGATCCTATGTGAGGGGAATCAGACCTAGAACTGAAGTTAATCCTGTAGTGAGGACACTGTACTTTGATAGACCTAGCGATTGTCCTAGTGTACTATTAAAGATTGTGAAAGTGCTCCTGCGTAATGGCAAAAGAACCCTGGAAACATATGCAATACTTGATGCTGGCTCCCAACATACCATGCTTCTGACATCTGCAGCTAAGCATCTCCACCTAACTGGGAAAGCTGAAAAATTATCACTCAGAACTGTCCATCAAGAAGTTGAAACTATTAAAGGTTCTTGTGTAAGTTTCCAGATTTCTCCCATCGCACATCCAGAGAAAATTTACACAATTAATAATGCCTTCGCTACAAGTCACTTAGCACTTTCAGACCACACCTACCCCGTATCCTCTCTTCAATGGAGATACAAGCATCTTCAAGGTATCCTATTAACCTTTATTAACAAAGCAGCTCCACTACTGCTCATAGGCTCTGATCATACCCACCTTATTACGCCTATTGCACCAGTTAGACATGGACCGTTTGGATCTCCTGCAGCAGTCAAAACCCGCTTAGGATGGACACTCCAAGGTCCAATCACAGACTTCCAACCCCAGAGCAGTTCCACGCATGCCCAATGTTTGTTCACATCTTCCAGTTCAGGTTCAGGAGAACCGCTCCAGCACATCCTTGTGTCCGCTGATGGCTCTGAATTCATTCAGCCACCTCATACTCTACCATCAGCAGTACCGGCAGTGCCCCTATCACCAGTTCCACCGCCTGTGGCTGCCATTCCGCCAGTGGTCAGGGCGCTGCCTGCTCCTGCATCACCTGAACCTATATTAGACCTGTAGCATGTCTGATTCCTCTGCCCCCGCTTTGTGAAAAAGAGCATCTCTAATCCTTTGAACATATTTCTCAGTAGAAATATGGGGGCGGCTGTTGTAAAGGCTCACCTTTTAGCACATTCACTTCACCAGATGCACCTTGTTTCTTTTCCTCACCTTTGATTGGGTGTGGTGCTTGGCCTTAATTACACTCACCTATCACTCGTTTTAAAAGGACTGCACTCACCTACCCCTCACTCTTTCGTCACTCCCACATGGGGCGGCAGCTGAGGTGAGTTTCTCTTTGAGGCTCCTGAGTTCATGTATCATTTTGAGTTACTTAAATCATACTTTGTCCTTTTTAGAGAGAGCAGTCCATGTGTCTTTCTTTCCTTTACCCGTTATACAATAAAACGACAAAACCTGCAAATGATTGATGACTGCTTTTTCTCATTCTAATCGGATGAGCCCATGATGATGACTACTGAAACCCTGAACCTTTCTTCCTCCAAAACAGTAACCCTTTTTTAAAGTAGCACAACAAAGACTGGCTGAAACGGATCCAGTCTTGGTGAGCCCAAATAATTTTTCCTGAAACTTTGGGTCAAATGTTTGTCTTTTTTTGAAATACATGGACATAAAGTACTGGGCCACCTACATCTTACACCTATAGGAGCTGCTTAGACTTGGAAACCCATGCCATGAAGCTCCCAGTACAAGGTTTTTGTGCTGATGCTAATCCCAGAGGTGGTTTCCCATATGGAAAAGATAAATATAAATCTTATAAAGTTTGTATCTGTCTTGTGTGAAACTTGTGTGAAAAGCATACAAGAGTGAAAACAGATATAAGATCCCTTGAGAAAAAATTATATAATGAAACTTGTATGTTTTGGATACTTACTAAAACAATATATGAAAGTAATGAGAAAGTGGCCACTTTCATGAGTAAATCATATAAGTTTTTACTATTTCTTTTCCATATGGGTTGGAGGTCTGCAGTTATTGAATCAGAGGAGCGTTGGCGACTTTTACATACTATGTACCTCAGCACTCGACAACTCCGCTCTATAACTTTATGGGTCACTTTGTGGCTGACTTGTTGCTTTCACCTAGCAGATGGATGCAGAATACTTAGAAGGAAAACTCACATAAACTGACTTATCGCCAATGGTGGGATCCTGCTATAGCAACAACTAGACTTCAGCTCTTTAGAACGACCCGTTTTTGTCATTTTTGTAAAGGCAGCCTGCATGGCTATTAGCTTGATTTTATACACCTGTGGTAATGAGACTAAAACACCTGAATTTAAGGATTAAGAGCCCATGTGGCCCAATTTTTTTTCCTCATAGTGTATGTGCACATCTATACACATAGTATGTATAATAACATTCAAATGCCTGAACAATACTCTCAAACCCTGTAAACAGATTTTATTGCTTTCTTTCTTCTTTATAGTCTGTTTTTCCATTTTTGCCCCCAGATGTGTTCCTGCATCATTACCCAGCACAATACACCACTTTCAGATTATACCAAATGTACTTTATAATGTTCCAGATGCCATTTTTTTTACCCACTGCAGCAGCGATATCCCATTAAATTGCAAGAACAGACATGATGAACTGTAATGGTGGCTGTGGTGCTAAAGCATGGCATCGTTCAGTTTTTATCTCCAAGTTACTTCCAGCTAGGGTAAATTTATATTGTTGCTTACATTCACGGCCAACAAGTATCATAATGTCATCTTTAGATTTATCTCTGAGACCTGCTTTTGGTCATTTTAGAACTGACTTTCAAAGTCATGTGTGAATTTTTTTTTCTCTGAAAAAACAACGAAAAGAAAAAAGTGTAAGGACAGTGCAGCAAACAGAAGACGAGTGAATAGAAAATGCAGAAGAGCATGAACATGCGGTGACATTTGTCACAGCTTTGTATTGTTAGTATGGTAAACCACTGTACATAGGAGCCATATGTTTCATTTCCATTGTACGTTTTTGGTATTTTTTGTTCTGTTTTGTTTGTGTGTGTGTGTGTGTGTGTTGTATGTTGGAGTAAAAGTACTTTCACCTCACATGACGTGGAAATCTGAAACTATGTCGGGCAAGATCTTTAGGAAAGACAATGAACAATACCCTTCTTGAGTCTACTTATACTCTGAAAATGTTTCTAGATATCAGCATAGCTTACACAGTATGAAAGACATTTCTATTGGGTGTTACTGGCTTACAGTATTCATCTACGCAAAATTCAGACAAAAGTTTGGGGAAAGCTGTAGCCTTCTGCTGGATAATCTGTCGCTGTGGTAAGTGTAAGTGTTGATTTGGCACTAAAATCTTCAATGGTGAAAACTACTTTGAAACATTTGCTGCTATCATTTGTTGCCAGTTTGTATTCACTTGATAGCGCTTAAATGAAAAAAAATCATCTTTTTGAACTTTCAGTTGGATACATTTTTTTATTAATTAATTATTTTTTTATTTTTTCCTAAATTTCGTGCTGAGTGTTTTGAGAGCGGAGTTAAGTAGCGATGGGTGGCTCTGAGAAACAAAGGATACTTCACAGTTAGCGAGATTTTTGTGAATCACATGGTAGACAAGCCCTAAAGCATACCCTGCTTTCTAATGCTTTTTGGCTCTAATAGTGACCATAAATTACAAAATTCAGTTATTATTTTTATTTAATAAGACTTTTAACACTGAAATCATAACTTTTTTTGGAATTTTTTTTTTTTACAAAGGTCATAGATAACAAGTTCTAAGTGATTTTTTTCGCTTAAACTTTGAACTCTTTTTTTGCTTAAGAAGTCGCCCCCTTGTGGCCTTTTTAAAGAATGCGATGAAACATCAATGCTTTCTTTAGGAGGTTATTGTATTAGTTTTGAAAAGTCAGACAGTGCACCACGAGCCAAATAGAGGTCAAAGCTTCAGAATTGTCTTTACACTTTAAAGATGTTCAGAAGCCCTCTTTAAAAATGTAAAAGATAATATGACGCGGCATGATACTAACATATAAGGCAATGACAGCAGTTACAGTATGAGCAACTATATGAATGGTTAAAATTCTTTAAGTGCCTGATGAACAGCAGTGTTATTACAGTTTTAATCAATCGCTTTGATGCAGTTCTCACATCAGAAATGTCAGTAACACATTTCCCCACACACATTGGCCTTTTCTCTCTGTTTTTGTGCACACTGCTATAGTTTCCATGCATACTTCACTGCTAAAGACATTTGTTATTATCTGAATCTCACAAGTCATCAAAACAGTTTGTGCTTTTGTCAGCCACAACTCTAAATCTCACACTTTCTTGAATATTCTACAGCTTGGCATTGACATTTTCAATTAAATTACTTTTGACTCATTTTGAAATATATAAAAGAACAAGGCCACTAACACATTGTCAGTGGTATGTCAGAATGCTGCTATATTATATATACACACACACACACACACACACACACACACACACACACACACGTATATATATGTATATGTATATATGTATGTATATGTGTGTATATGTATATATA
>NW_024582601.1:75900-126182 GCF_018398535.1 Haplochromis burtoni
ATGTATGTATATATATATGTATGTATATATATATGTATGTATATATATGTATATATATATGTATGTATATATATGTATATATATGTATATATATATATGTATATATGTATATGTGTGTATATATATATATGTATATATATGTATATATGTATATATATATAATAATGCATCAGAAAACAGACAAAGAACACATACTGTACACCATCTTTAAACAAAGTACCATCTACTGTATAGTCCTGTAAAGTCACACTACATACATACAGCAACCACTTTATTATGTACGCCTGTTCCACTGCTCATTACATTAATCCAAATATCGAATCATCCTTTCACATCAGCAGCAACTCAAAACATTTAGGCATGTAGACATGATCAAGACAGCCTGCTGGAATTCAAACCGAGCAATTAATTAAGAAAGACGACTGAACTGGGCACGGTTGCTGTATGATGTGAATAATTCAGATGTTGTTGATGTATTGGGATTTTCCCACACAATCATCTCCAGGGTTTAAAGAGAATGGTCTAAAATGAGAGTGAGCAGCAGTTCTCTGGGTGAAAATACCTTGTTGATGTCAGAAGAGAACGGCCAGACTACTTCGAGCTGATGGGAAAGCAACAGTAACTCAAATAACCCCTGGTTACAAAGGTTCAAGGTAGAAACAACCACAACACATCTGATCTTGAAGCAGATGGGCTACAGCAGCAGAAGACCACACTGGTCTTTGAAATTTTTATTAAAAACACTATCAGCAATGCTGGGAATTATTCAGGAAAGCAAGTAAGAGCTGTGACTGACAAAAGTACAAACTTTTTTGATGAGTTGTCAGATTTAAGTAAGAAGTGCATAAACACAGCAACAAATATCTATAGTAGTAAATTATGTGTAGAAACCACAGCTGTGTAAAAACAACAAGAATGTCTAGCGTGGGTGAGGCAATGCATTACTGATTTGAGAACTGCATTTGCAGTGGTAAGATCGACATTTGTGATATGAGAATTGCGCCAAAGCGATCGAGGGGGGGAAACCCTGTTAATTAACCTATTGGAGGGTTTGAGCGAGGCATGAACCTGACTGCCTGTCTGTATTGTGCAATCGTTGACCCTGCTGGCTGTAAAGCTTGCTCTCAGAGTGCGCAAATCCTACAGCCGTCTGTTTTCTGTGCTCGTGAGATCCACTTTAAAATCACGTTTATTTAACCCTCCCCACCGTGAACCACGAGTCACTAATCATGCACAGACGTGCACCAGCGTGCTTTTTAGTCCATATTTCTTGGCGGATTACAGCTGCACGCCGCCCCACCCCTTAACAAACAACATCATCACTACCACTGTACCTAAATCAGGAAGCACCGACACGTTTTTCTTTTTTTCCCTTTTTTGTTTTCTTTCCTTTTTTCGTAACGGAGACACTTTGGTGATTACAGCAACTGCGAACCATAAAGGGGGAAGAAGGCGTTATCTTCGATGCTGCTGACGACCACCGGTGACCACTACTAAAAGAAGACTGACACTTTGTTTCATCCAGTACAAGGCACAGCTGTGGATGCATTTGACACAGTCTAACCGGAGAAGGGTATGTGCACAGTCAAGGTTGTAAGATTCACAGGGAAACAAACACATACACGTAAAAGAAAGCAAGTGTAAAGACAGTGGCATACACGCGGGGGATACGACACTATTTGCATTTTATGTGGACTGCAGCTCGTGTGGTTTAGCGATAGTAAACATGTTTCACACGTCGACGCCTTTACGGCGCGTAACAAAAGCTGAAGCGAAAATATGCTCGGAATGTAGTTCCTGAGTAACTTTAGAAGACAGCGACTGAGTGAGAGCCGTGTTAGCATCCCTGTCATCACACTGTGACACTGCGTTTGTCATGTGCTTCGGTGGTGTCGCCCCACCACCAGCACTACTACAACAACTCCCCCGTCCATCCATCCCCGCGGCTGTCTCCTCGCGCTCCGAACACAGTTAGCATACCGTGCGATTTGACTCTTCTTCGCTTAACCGCAACATGACAAAGCGTTTCGTGTGAGAGCAACGCCTTGTTCACAGTCAGCACTTAAGTACCTTTAATTCGGCGTGCACCCAACTCGACAAGCTGGAATTTAATGTGGTAAATTTAAGGGTTTATTATTTGCTTCCTAATGCTTGCCACCGGAAGCCCCACTTTGTTGTTGGTAGCAGTTGTCCACTGGGCTAGCAGAGAAAGGAACTATTTAGTCTAAACAGCGTTAATATCACTTTCGGTAGATGGCTTAGATGTTTTCCGAATTTATCCGTGGTTTAAATCGACTCGTTATGTCACGTTTCCCTCGACACGAACACACGCACCGAAGTGCGGCGCCTTTAAATGGCGAGAATTCGAATGAGGATTTGCGCCCAAACTTCAGTGTGGATCACTCTGGTTACATGTTATTTACTGAGCACCTTAATGCATGCGTAAAGATGTTGAGTGTACCTTTCACAGTTGCAGCAGTCAGCATTGCTACAACTGTTTGTTTTTAATGCTAGACAAGTCTTTAAATTGGACATTCTTTGTAGGTGTTTATCATGGGTTAGGCTTTAATTATGGTGGTGTTTTGACTAGGCTGCTGCCTTTCAGCACACTCAACCGTGTAAAGCAGAAGGAAATTGAAGTATTACATCACTGCATCCCAAGCAAAGGCTATTCTACAACAAGCTCACCTCCTTTCCTCACTTTTCATGAAACAGGCTGGTGACAGAAACCATAAGCCTCTCTGTGACTATGACGAAAGCATAGAATTTTTATCCACACACTGTTAGTGGAAGGAGCAGCAGCTTGTGCAGCTCAAGACCCAACGATAAGCTTTCCAGCTATGTGTGTATTTTTACTCTTTGCCAGTTATATATAAAAAGGGACATTGAAGCTCAAAGCTGTTATGACATGCTCACTTATTGCTGCTTTCCTCAAGCTCTAAATAAAGCACTTACACATGAGTGGGCGCCTGTGCCTGAACTACAGTGATTTATTAAAGCCTGCTGACCCTCTAGCAAGGGAACATTGTGCAAGATAACCCCTGGCTTTGTTTGATAGAAATCCCATGTAGATTTAATCTTCACCTTTTTCTATTTTGCTTCAGATGATGAAAAAAGTTATTAATAGTTATCGTAACATAACACAATTACACTCCGGTTTCAGTTCTGGTACAGATTGAAACGTGGATATTTTTAGTATCGCTGACTACACAGACATAGCTTTTACCAGCGGCTCCAGGTTAACCTTCGCAAAGTTTCTGGAGCCAACTCTATTTTCTGTGGAAGTACCTGAGTTGCGAAGGCCACAGGAATGCATTTGTCTAGGCCAGGAGAAAGAAATACCAGGAAGGTTTGCTCACATGTCCCGGCTGGCATTCCTTTGCCTTTATGAACATGCTGTACTTGCACCAGCCAGCCCCCCCCCCCCCCCCACCCCACCCCCGTGAGTATCATGCAATCAGTTGTGCAAACATTCAGAATTTTTTCCTTCTCAGCCAACATTTTCGACCCCATTTCTGCACGTGCACTGCATCCACTTGCTACATCTGTGTTTTACAGGTGATACACTGAGGTTTGTCAACTTCCGTGCTCAGAGATTCACAAACTTCCTCCCGTTTCTCACTTCCCCCTTCCTGTCTGTGCCTGCTCTGGCAAACAGGTTGAGTCACATTACCTTCACCTCCTGCGCAGCAGTGCACTCGTTTTGTTAGTTTTGCCCTAGGTGGGGTGTTGGCAGCGTTGCTCTATGATATTCTTGACAGCATATGTTGTCATTGAAAGTAACGTCACAGCCTTGAAAGTGTTGCTTAAACGTTATCCCTCTGGGCCAAGGATGGGCAATTAATTTTCTAAAGAAATGAAATGAAAAACTGGGACAGTTGTGGAGGGCTGCAACAGTGAGCTGAACTCAGTCCTGCTCAATATTAATTTTATGTCTTTGTAAGAGTAAATGTTATAGTTTTGTCCTAAATATAGCCCCTTGGGGAAAATGAATAATTGACCATCCCTGCTTTAGAGTCAAATTATAGATGGCAAATGCAAGCAAGTTGCTTGGGTCATACATCTTCATTGTAGAGTTCTAAGCTAGTGTTCAGGCTCCAGGTTATGTCAGTAAGGCCCCTGTGGGAGTGATGGAAAGTTCCTGTGCAAAACATCTCAAAACAAACATGAATTAACAAAGCAAATTGCTGTGCTTAGTATTGGACCACTGGGAGTATTGTTTTCCAACTGATGTCTGGTATTCCCATAGAGCTATATATACCAATTTTTTTTTTTTTTTTTAAAAACACAGGAAGATCCCACAGCTGTCTTCTCAGACATTTCTATGCAATAGCAGCTCTGTATTTATACAGAGTATATTTGTAGTCTATGTTGTCATGGCCCTCCTTCGAAACAACATCAGAGAATCTTTGCTAGTTTAAGATGAAAAGTGCCACAGTTTGATATTTTAGTCAAAGTAAGGGGAGCTTATCCAAATAAATCACTCAACCCTGAGACCAATTATCTCATGTTAGGAGAGCAAGAAGCGAAGAAGGCAGTGACTCTGGTGTTTTAGGCAGACAGCTGGAGCCCGCAGGCTAGCATCACCTCTCTCTGTGGTGGAACTGCTGTAGTTCGGGCAGATGCGCGTGGCCAACTGCCGTTTCATTCAAGAGGAATACTGATGAAAGGGGAAAACGACTTGAAGGGTTTTCATTTAAATTCCGTTCAGCTTGTTTTGTTTTTGCTTTTAATGGCGTCAATGCAAAACATGCAAAACTTCGAAGCGAAGGGCGCTTTACATAGTAAGCTAAAGATGCTTTGATTTTAGAGCGAGAACTCTAATGATCTCATCTGATTCTTCTCTTTGAGCAAGCACTTAAGAGGAGGAAGAGATCTGTGGCAGAACCAGAGGGGCAGTGAAAAAGATGTCAGAAGAGCATTGAGAGACATCACAAATATGGAGAAAAGGGAAAATGTCAAATTCTGAAATTTCAGATTCTTAATATAAAATTTCAGGCTTATTTGCTTCTAAATTACTTAATTAATCCCTTTTTAATTGGCCAAGTTGTTAGTCTAAACTACAAGTTTGACATAGTCCAAGAAAGTTAGTAGGCACAAACACATTTTAATTTCAAGGGGTTTTGGCACCCTGCTCTAACTTTATCTGCATAGTCAGCCTGTACAGTTGTGCCAGGTTCTCCATATTCTAGCCTTCATAATGATTCAGCATGAAAAGGAGCTATTCAGGCAGTGCATGTGCTGAGTGCCCTCAATAAAATAGCTATTTAAAAATGTAGACGGTAAATATGTTGTTATTGTGTTAGGCTGCCACAGATGAAAAACACTGGCTTGATGTTCCATTCCCCAGCTCCTGCAGTCCACACACTGAATAGTTCTTGGAAAGGGCAGAGAACTCCAAACTTCTCCCCACCTTGTAGTGTAGAATCCTTGTGACTGCTCCAAATACCAGTCCATTTACCATTTTAAAAAGTTAAGTCTTTGAGTAAGGTGACATGTATTCTGCAAATCAGTGCTGTCTCAGAAAATGCAGTCTTCTTCTTATTGTAATGATTGCAGAGTATGTTTGTACCCTACCTCCTCCTTAAAACTTGGGCCAATCTGAACGAAACTTTGCTTGAAAATTGTTACACATGCATCGATCATTAATATCCAAACAGCACAAAAGTGAGGAAATTTGTGTTTGATTTGTGCTAACAGTGCTACTTTGCAATAAATCTCATACTATTGGAAAGCCTGTTTATTTCTCCTGAAATAGTCCCACATTTATAAGGAAAATGCATTTTTGGATTGAGGTGAAACTTGACAAAAAAAAATCTTTTTGCCAAAGAGCTTATTCTGTTACCAAATATTGTTTGGCGTTTATTGGATTGACTGAAGTCTGTAGAAACAAGTCACTGGCAAATTAAGAACTGATTCATTAACAAACGGGGGCCTCAGCAGATGTAGAGAACCATGACATTTCTTCCCCATTCTGGTCACAAGCTTGGTCACCCAATACTGTGGGATGGCGTCACATTCTTCAACCAGCATTTGTCACAAGTCAGCTAATGTGGTTGTGTTGGTCAGTCTGGCACGAACAGCACACCAAAGCTGACCCCACAAGAGTTCGATAAGGTTGAGGTCAGGACTGCAGGCAGGCCATTCCCTACTCTCTACTCCAAAATTCTGGAGGTAGTCTCTGCAAAACCTCACTCTGAGCGTTGTCATCCTGGAGGACAGAGTCCGGTCCCAGTCTGTGGTGATATGGGACTGACACTGGTTGTAGAATCTCCTCTCGATATCTCTCCACATTGAGATTGTCTCCAGTGATGATAAGCCTTGTTTTTCCAGTGAGGGAGATGGTGCTCCACATCATCACCACGCTGCCTCCACCAAAAGCTGTTACCCTATCAGTGCAGCAATCAGCATAGCGTTTTCCACATCTTCTCCATACTTTGACCCAGCGATCCAGCTGCCGTAGTTAGAATCCGGCCTCATAGCCGAACATAACGTCCCTCCACATGCTCAAGTTCCAGTGCACATCTTTCTGACACACGGGGCACCAGAAGCTCAAGATCAGCCATAAATCCCAATGAGTTTGATTTTCATATTCATCATCTCCCTGCTTATCCAGTGTTACCTTCTCTATTTGTGCTTATTTCACATGTCATGTGAAACCAGGGTTGTATTTATTAAACGGGTTGTTTTAAACAATCGGCTCATGTTGTTATTTTGTCCTTTGGAAAAATTGCTGGGTAGTAACTAATTCATTGACATTTTAGACTAGTTAATTGTTGCAAGTTAAATAGTTTTGTCCATTTCCATTACTTTTGCTATTGTGCTTGTGATTATAGAAAGGCCAGGGATAAAAAGGCACGAGCCTCAGAGCCCTTTAAATGTCGAGTATTGCTCTTGTGTGGTTGCTAATCAGAAAAAAAGGGGTTGAAAATGAGTTTGCGTGCGCTCCTTTTAAAGTAGGACAAGTAGATTTAGAAAGAATAATTTCTTTCTTTCTTTTTTTTTTTTTTACATTGGTTTGACTGATAGTAGTCAATGCTGCATGGAGAAACGGATCCCAGCCTTCGTTTTCCTGATCGACCACATATACCCCGTTTTCTCCATTTGGTGTGATTTTTTTTTTTGCATTTGTTTAGGAGCAGTAACGCATGGCACTCTCACATCCATTTAAATATAATTTTTTTTAGTATTATATGAAAGAGAAGAAGAGAGAAAGGAGGTGAAGACGATGAAACAATCCAGTTTCTTTATAAGGATTGCCATTCTGGCATTGCACTGCCCTCCCTCTGGGACAGATTTTAACCTTTGACCTCAAAGCTATTGTCAAGAATATAGTGTACTTTCCACTGATACATAGGGAGAGCTATAGATCTCTTATCTCATCCCCTCTCTCCACTGCCTTCCGCCCAAAGGCACACATGCACACACATACGCACATGCTCCGTATTCATTACGTAATTGACTCTCGCAGTAGGGCAAAACACGGCGCAGTCACCGAGGCTTAAAAGAAGCTGTTATGTCGAACGCACAAGAGCAAACTTTAAGTGAAACAATGGAACCAAGCAACACATGCTCCGGTTAGAGACATGGGTTTGTCAGTCTGCTGCTGTGTGACGATATGCCACGCAGACGTCGTATCAAGTTATGGAAGCTAAATGAGTCCATCATACACGGGCCTCATGTGATTGTTAATCATAGGCTAGTATGTGAGAACTGCGTGCTGGGATCTGGCTCAGAGATGCAGAGTAGTTGTGTTCCTTTTTTTTATTGTGTGCACACACACACAAAAAAAGAGGTAGTGTCTCTTTGGTCACAATGATTCGGTGGAGACGAACTACAGAAATGCAGCATGGACCAAAATGAACGTGTTACTTAAAGAATGTATTGGGACCGTGCAGATTGTGGTTACAGCAGTGGTAGTAAATGAAAGTGTTTTGTTTAGGTTAATTAATGTTACAGCAAGCACTGCATGCCAGTGTGATGCTTAATGTGTTCACCTCAAAAGCTGAATACTTCACTCTGACAAAGCAAGAGAAGCTGGCTTAGACAAAAGCCGAAAGCAAAATTAATGACCGGTTATCCTGAAAGCTCCTCCTTACTTACTTTTTGATCTGCTACCTTTATATATGCATCACGAACATACTATATATGGGTCTTCTGATTGGCTTTGGTGAGGAAGGTGCAGCTTCTGGCACCTCAGTGTTGTCTGTGTCACTTTCAGGCTCATTCTCTTTCATGTTTTTGGCTAAGTGGACTTTTCGACCACACATTTCTTTGGAAGTTTTAACAGTTTGCCAGCTGAGTATTGTCACAATCTGCTTCATTAAGAGCTTTGCAGACAGTACGGTGGGCAGAGCAGAGAGCTGCAGCAAATGGCAAGAACAGGTCTTTAGTTGGATCCAAGTGCAAAAACATTTCTCCCTGTGTGTCATATTCTGCACTGGAGTGCTGAGGTCTTAGTAGCCACGGGTCTGTTATAAATCAGTTAGGTGATGGAGCAGATCAAAGAGAGCAGGGAGCAGAAGAGAGGTGTGGTCGTGGAGCTAGAGGATCACACGTGTGTGCAGACACAGTATTAGAGCACTAGTGTAAATTTACTTATGTCCAATAAAGACAGAGAAAAATGTGTTGGGTTTATTGTAGTTAACACAAAACTGTCATGCATTTTTAACACAGATTTAAAGCCGGAGGTCATTTTAGTTTTATCCAAAAGTCAATACCAATAGATCTGTCTGCAGCAGCCAGTCGCTTTTTTGGAATATTTGCCTTTGGTTGTTCCTTAAATTTGCTGCTTTTAAAGCAATTTGAAGAGCTGTGGAAATATTCTCCTGGGATGCACTAGCTTTATGTGGGCTCAATAAGCCATCGTGGTGACTTGAAGGTGTTCTAGCTACCCGAGAGGCTGAATAAAGAAGGGAAAAAAATCTATTTCTTCAGCTGTTGCTCTCACCCACTCTGACGCATATTTGTCGTGTTTGTCACATTTAAAGCATGCTGTATTTTCTTTAAATGGTTATTTCTTCCTTTGGTTAGATATTAATTTCAATTTGAGAACAGCAAAACTACCTGATTCTTATTTTTAGAAACTCATTCACTTTTTGATTTTCAGTCTAACGTTAGCAACTCTGCGTCACTTCTCTAATCAGAACCGGGGGTTTGTTAGTCTTGAATTGTGTTTAATGAAAACACATACAGGTTTTGAGTCTGTGTTAACTATGTTATTTTTTCCTTATGTCCCCATTTATTAAAAATGCTGTAAACAACTATGAAGCAAAACAATTTACCATAAATGGTACTGTAAATAAGCTAGGTTAATAGTAAAACTCAATAGTTGTCACTGCTTTTAGCTAACAGGCTTCTGAAACTCAGGTTTATGGCCATGATTTCACAGTGTTATCCATCATAATCGTTAACCTGTTGCATTTAGAATTCCTGGAAAAGCTTGAGCCACTTGGGCGCCGGCGAAAGAATTATTATATTTTGGTTTATGCACGCGCATTAAACACAAATCTTGGATGGCTGGGACAGCAGTTGGATTTTTAGCCATGTCTTCCAACTCGTCCTAACTCCACCTTCTTTGCTGCAGCTGGCAACTGTAATCCTTGTTCTGCTCTTGAGGGCCACTCCAACCAGAAGCTGGGACACAGAGATCTTCAAAGCTACAGAGCAGTACAAGGACTACCTTTTCCAACTGTAGGACATGCTAATATGATGCAGCTTTGTCCCTCCACACTGTTGTTTGCAATAATTTCTTCTTGAGTCTTGTTGTAGTCAAAGTTATGGTTTCCCTACTTTAATGCATAATTCATCCTGTTTCATCAGCATTCTAAAGCATTCACTAGACCCTGATGGGGGAGATTTATGATGTAGAAAACTAATCTCTTTCACCTGTACAGGCCTATAGTAAAGAAAGAAATAGCTTTGCAGTCTGTGCTCACTGAGAAATGGATGAGGGCCTTTAGTGTTACTTGATGCAGTGAAGTAAGCCGGCCAGATATGATAATCATAAAAGCGAGTGTATACAAACCCTTATGCATGCAAAACATATATCATACAACATACATTCCTCTTTGCCTCATCCCGTCTTAAATAATCCTGGCAGTGTTTCTATAGTCTTTCCTTTTTTTTTTTTTTTTGTCTTGACACTGTAGAGTTTTAATTTGCATATGTGGATGCAGAAACAGACTGGGTTCAGTGTGCTTTACATACTCAGTCATGTTACTGAACAGGGTTCTGTCAGTGAAGCTATTTTTTTCCCCCTTAAATTTACATTTTCAACAGCATTGTAGTCATGAACGGAATTCAGTACGTGCTGCAAACAGATGACGCAAAATCTAGAAGCTTTTATTTAAATGTCAGTATGCAGGCGTTTTTCTAAATAATGAGCCCCATTTCTTATCCACATCAAATCCATGCAGAAACACTAGGGGCTTATGAGGATGATGATTTTAAATGGCCTCAGGTAATGGACAGCTCAGATGGATATAATTGCTTATTTATATACAGGCTTCCGCTTTGCATGGTAATGGATCAGGTGGTGGGCTTTAGGTAGCCATCCTATAATAAGAGCTTTTCCATCTTAATGACTTATTTAACGATAAAATGGAAATGTTTCCAGGTACGTGCTGAGAGTCACAGCAACTCATGTAGGTTAAAATAGAAAGGGGCACTCGAAATTTGGCTTTTTCCACACAAATCCCTTTGTGTCGGGGACTGTGTGTGCAAAAACAAAATCCAAGTTAGCAAGTCACTGTTAAATGCTACTACTGAGTTGTAATTGCAGCCTTGTGTTACACCCTTCCACATGCACACTTCCACCTCTCCCTCTGTCACTCGATTATGCAACAGTCCTGTCTTGCAAGTCCTTGCAGGATCTCAGCTTTGGATTGTGTAACGCTGAGAGGGGAACGGGCTGTAAGGCCTCACATTTAGCCGCAGAGAATCCCAGCGACGCCTCGCCACATCCAGCAAATATTTGAGTCCTCAGCGGACATTTTTCCGCCACACTGACTGCACAGCCACTGGCACTCTAATTATATCCCTTTGTTTAACCAGTGGGATTATGTTTTTCTTCCAGCTTATTTTTATAGTTTTCTGTGGCTGCTTTCATCCACAAGCAGATATGATTGATAGTGAGATAATACTTTAGTTATCCCCAAGGGGAAATCCAGATATCCAGCAGTTTGGTCAAAAAACAAACATCCCTCTGGTCATAAATAATAATAATATTATTAATAATAAAACAATAAGGTAAAGTTTCACAATACCTTCTTACTTCCCTTTGTGGGAAAACTTGGTGGGAACGTTTTGATGAACTAACATGCTATACAGGTAAGGGTGGGGGTAAAAATGTGCCATGTTGTTTACTTGACTCCTTAAATCCATCTTTTCTGTGAGTTACTATCTTGTAAAAGTCAGTTTGAGGAAGTCTCACGGAGACTGAACAATCCTAGAGGTTTGAAATGCTGCACAAAGGTAATACTGCTTTCATGCACACAGGCCTACAGTTAATATAATAAACAGCTTTACAGTATCTGTGCTTGCTTAGTAAAGGAAGAGAGCCTTTTATGTTACTTGAAACCAATAAAGTAAGCAGCCCAGAAAAGATTGTCCTGAAAATACAATTCCAACAGCACTTCTGTTACAAAACCTACCGCTTTTCCTTTATGAAAAGGGAATCTTAAGTTCTGACAGTCATGAAAGTGTGTGCAATGTTGGTCCAAGACTCGTATAAACCCTCCTTTTCACTGTTACAAGAAATATTGTGTCATTTTTAGCAAAATAAAGCTTTCAGTTTTGTTTAAACAGGCAAGAAGTAACATAGCTCTCAGCAAAGAATGTGTTGTGAATGCTTATTCATTGTAAAATTCAGAAACTTTATAATTCAAGTCTAGCTGGAGCTAATGATGGTCAGAAAGAGACTGTCCATAGGTGTTTATCATGGCATAGAGGTGCACTGTATGAAGCACATCGTGTGACAGAAAGTGCAGTTCACCTCGTCGTCTTTTATTGGTTCTAGTGCAACTAGCATGTTATTTATGTTATATTCATTCCCTCTAAGTTTTTGTGCAGTAGTTGTTGTAGGAAAGATTTCTAACGGCATATTTAAAACTGTCATTTTTGTATTATCCACGTGACAAATGTGGTAAATGAAAGTGGTGCTCTGACTTTAGAATTCTTGTGTTAGCATGATTTGGCTAACTGCTTTATCTTTTTGGCTTATTAAAAAAAAAATAGCTTCAAGAAATGAATTTGATTTAATTTCAACTTTTACAAACTGATTTGGATGGTTAGAACTTATTTAAACAACCACTTTGTATTTCAAATGAAATTCTCTTCATAAAAGGGCTGTAGCTTAGAACTAAGTTTCAGTTAGCAAGTAAACAGGAAGCGGATTGTTTACTTTTCTATAATATTCTTCTGTAATATTAAATTAGATGTTCTATCCTTTGATAATATTTTTGCCTATGAAATAATATATCAGTTACTCATAATCAGAAAAAAAATGGTTGAACTAATTACATTAACTTAATTCTTTTAAGATTTTTTTTTATTTTTATTTTTGCCTTTGCTGCTGTTGTTGCAGGATGAGGTCGAAATGACCACACTGGTGGTTCTAGTGTTCAGCTTATATTAGCCACATGATTGGGAGGATTTTTAACAGCCCACAGAATACTTGAAGTGAAATTTTAGCATACAAAGTGTATAGATAGTTCTGTTTTGTTTTGATGTTGGAACTAGCTAGGTTAGCTAGTTCTTGCTAATACTGCTTTAGCAAATAGCTTGTAATTTAAACGCTAAAGAGACAAATGATTTTTATCAACATTCACTATTAAAGCTTAGGTTGTATTTACAAGTTGTTCTGATCACAAGAAGATTTCAATTACTACACAGGGCAAACTTACTTTTCACCTTCTCCCTTTTTACATTGCAATTTTTGGTGAAATTTACTCAAGCTCACAGAATAGCTGTTTACAAAACACTTTTCAATTGAAAAAGCTAATTTCGCTGCACTGGGTATAGATTTGTGAGCTATATTGTTTATGGTTTCCAGTCATTTTCTAAGCTTATTGCAATTTAACTACACTCATTCCTAAATAAAAAGCCAAACCACTGTGATGCTGCTACTGGCATTAAATCGACGTTCTCTTTTCTGATGACAGTGAATATAATAACACCTTTCAATAGGTGATATTTTTTTTTCCAGTGCAGGCACAGGGGAAACTCATATTTAGTTAACCTGGATTGACCATTGCAAAAAGCAAACATGGCATTTAAATGTGCTTGCATAATGTGCTGTATTGATTTGTTTTGTGTTTTTTGTTTTGTATTTTATTGTTTAAAAGCTCAATCATTTTTTTTCCTTCAATTGCTTGATTGACCTCTCAGTACAGAATGTGAGCATGTCAATACGTGTGAAATTTAAATAATACAAGATTCCTTGAGGGCTTTTTTTGGTTTTTTTATGTTGATTCTCTCCTTCTTGACTATCAATAGACCATCAA
Source organism: Haplochromis burtoni (assembly GCF_018398535.1). Classification (NCBI taxonomy): domain Eukaryota; kingdom Metazoa; phylum Chordata; class Actinopteri; order Cichliformes; family Cichlidae; genus Haplochromis; species Haplochromis burtoni. Next base: position 89,406 of record NW_024582601.1, read on the forward strand.
TAAACCACACTACCGTTCCTTTTTTCCCTCCACATGAACAATGCTGACAGCACTTTTCCACACCGCCAGAGCTGGACTGGGACAAATAATCGGCCCGGGCATTTTGACTAGAGACCGGCCCACCAAAAATGTGACGTCATTCAGGGGTAAAACCGCAAAGGATTCTGGGAACTCGTGGCAAGAGGTACTAGCGCACGCAGGCTTTCAATTGAACTCAGTTACACAGCGATAAAAAAACCCACAAAAAATGGCAAGAAGCTGTTGTATTATTAACTGCAATAGCCGGTGTTGTGCCAAAAAGTGATTGTCTGCCAAAAACTGTTTTCCGGTATTTGTCAAAAACTGATTGCTCGTATTTAAATTGCTATAAGTAACTTGTTGGTCTATAATATGTGAAACATATGTCAAATGCATCCCTCATGGATGACATAAAGTCATCTCTCCATCTCTTTCTGCTGCTCTTCTGTCTCCTCTGTCACAGACTTCTCCACTTTTGATGATAAATCAGCCTGGTGCAACATGTAAGGATTGGCACAATTTGTTAAGATTTTGAGGAGTTTGAGAAACTAACCTTAAGCATAAAATAAAATTTACTATCAGTAACTTCATAGCACCCGCCCAGCAGTATATAAACTCCGTCATGCTAGCTAGTACGCAGTACCAGTTATTCTAAGCGACTGTAAAAAGTCAACACAACGAAAACAAACTACAACTAAACTTGGTTTATATCTGACACAGACAGCAGGTCATAACTTCTTACCTGAAGTTCAGTTCCTCTGCCACTATAACCGGCGGCCGCCTGGGGTCTCTCCTCCTCTTGCCTCCCCTTTCCCTTATCCACCTGCTGGCCTCCATCACTTGCTGATGTTGCTAAATCTGTGGAAGCTATGCCATAGCCATATTGCCATAACAATTCAGTTATTTTTACACATTTGGCAGCATCTGCCTGAAGGGCTTGTTTCTTTTTGGCCCTAATTTTTTCTGCACCTCGTTTCCTTTTTTGTTCTCCATTTTCTTTAGTTCGTCTATAAGATTGCTAAACAGGGGGGGGGGTGCATCCGACCTCCTCGGCTGTAATTGGTCCAGCCCAGAGTCGATCATGACCAATTGGCCAATCCAACACCTTTCATTATTTATACCCTTCCAAAAAAATCCTACCATGTGAATTCATGGATTTTTTTTTTTTTCACATTCTGTCTCTCACAGTTGAAGTGTACCTCTGGTGCAAATTACTGACCTCTGTCATCATTTTAAGTGGGGGAACTTGCACAATCGGTGGCTGACTAAATACTTTTTTGCCCCACTGTACATGCTGTGATTATCTGAAAGTAAGAATATTCTTTTGGTGTAATTGGATGTTTTTTCCTTCAGTGGTGAGTGTCAGGCAGAGATTTAAATTGTTGCGATTTCTGGCCTTCATTTACTCATCACGTTCCTCCTTTTTGCACCTAAACATTTAAAGAATCTAAAGAAGTTTATTTTTGCTCTTTATTTCCTGCATTTGTTTGTTATTTACACGGCTTCCTTGTGATTTTTATGTTTGGCTTTTTAAGATTTAAGCTTAATAGAATATTCACGCTGCAGTGCACATGTTGGCACACTTGGCAAAACATTGTGTCGCCTCATTCCTCTTGATCAGGTTTCACTTCCATTCTCTGTGGAAATAAATAGACGTGTTGTATCCGTTCTCAAAGACGAACCCTTTCCTTTATAACACAAAGATGCACACCTGTGCCGAGTCTGCCAGAGGTTTGGAGAATTGTTGAAACAAAGCACTGCACTGTTGTTAATGCTTACTGTATTACAATATCTCATGTCTCATAAAAAATAATGTATTAGATTCAGGTTGAGCATCTTGGAGACCAGTTTAAAGAGACAAGCCTGAGATGGTTGGGACATGTGCAGAGGAGGGATGATGGATATTCTGATGTTGAATACAGAGCTGCTAAGCAGGAAGAAAAGAGAGATCACAGAGGAGGTTTGTGGATGTCATGGAGGAGGACATGCAGAGGGTTGGTGTGGATGCTCGGGGCAGGGTGAGATGGAGGCAGATGATTCGCTAGTCTTTTCTAAAGTACAGTAAGGTTAGCCTAGACATGTTTACTTGGCTTACTTTTAGCTGACCCGTTACAATGATATGCATGATTTCCAGATCCACATGGACAACAGAGGGGTGTAAACTCTGTCACTTTTTTATATTGTATGCACACTCAAAAAAATCAAAAATCAAATGCACAGATCTGATCTCCGGTTAAGGTATCCCCTAACTGTTTCTATTCAAATCACTCCACACGTGTGTTTCTGATGCCAAGAACACAGTGATGGGAAACGCATACAATCTCACTTTTGAGTGTTGTAGAATTAACTGAACTATTGTCGTCTGTAATCACATGAATCTGGTAACCTATCGGATTATCTGAAAAAGAAAGCCCTACAATGCTTTCCTTTTCCCCCCCCATTGCGAGAAAACCTTTAGTCGGATGATAATGGTGAGGATGAGACTAATATGTGAGACCCTGCAGCAAAGCAATAACAGGAAGGAGCAACTGTGGAGAGCGATCTAATATTTAAAGATCACATTAATGTGATCAGCAGGCAGAAAGTATATTTAGATGAATGGATGAAGGAACACAGAACTATAAACACAAACAGGAGGCTAGGGTTGAGCTCAAACAAGGTCTACAGTGGTTCATTTTTGAATTTCTTTAAATGTTGCACCTCATTTCATTTGAAATAACTAGATTTGTTGCCTGCCTGTTACCATACATTTTTGGCTGTTCGTCTTCCCCTTAAGAGGAAGGACAATGAATTGAATAGTATCTACTGTATTTTTGGATTTTTCTCACTTACAGGCAGTTTTCCAACATCTCCAAACTACCCTTGTTTTGACTTCAGATGATTTAGGCGATCATATTTTAAACCAAAATAAGAAAATTATTAAAAGCCTGCTTTCACTTTATGCACACAGTGTATTGTGCTTTTTTTCTTGTGTCCTCTGAAATACAGATTCAGGGATCATAACCCTTATAAGAGGGGCGCCTCAGTTTCAGCTGTATATATTCAGTTTTGTGTTATATACTGGGATATTAATAATTAGAGCTATTTGTTGTTATTTGCTATTGTTTTGGTAGTCGTGGAGCAACTGTGACCACATACTTTATTAATCCCAGAAGAAGGTATTCTGATTCTAACTGTGGCATTTTAAATGCTATTGCTGCCATTAAGAGATGGAAGGGAGGGAAAGCCCCGGTGCCTTTTTATGGCTGTATGTGAAGCTACAGTTTCACACTGAATCTGGAGCTTGCCTCTCTTGCTGCAATAAGGAGGAGTTCGTAATCTTCACATAATATGCTGTTTACAGTCTTCCCCTGGTGTAAACTCATTCTGTGTGTTTCTTACAGGCTCTGTTAGCAGCATGGGACAGCATCTAGGAAAGAAGGAGCCCAACACAGACGGCAAGGTAAGAGGGCTCATCGCAGCTTTATATTAGTTTTCTTTTATTTGTGTGCGAGCGGTGGCTGTTATCTGCTGGACTTTGGACTCTGTGGCACAAAAGCTGTTGGGCTCCTTCACTCATGCTAATTTACTGCTGCCGCTGAGCTTTGAGCAGGAGTGACAACCAGTTTAGAGAGTGTGTGTGTGTGTGTGTGTGTGTGTGTGTGTGTGTGTGTGTGTGTGTGTGTGTGTGTGTGTGTGTATCTAAGATTTTTGTGGCAAGTGTTTTGGGTTTTTCCTTTGTTTCCAAGCAATTTAGTCAATGAGATTGAGGTTTTGTATTTTTAGTTGTTGCTAGACTGGAATAAGAAGCATGCTCAGTGTACTTTATATTGATCTCTAAAAATAGGGAAACCCTAAACCTTGGCACACCTGAGGCAGTCATTTTTAAAATATAATTCTGTGTAGACTTGAATTGCTGCAAATTTTCAAGAGATAATATTCGGCACGCTCAGTTTTCAACAGCCGGCATCCCACTCTTAATTGAACCATGTTGCCATGGCGATATCCCAGGCACCACGAACCTCCGCGGTTCTCTTGGGTCATCCCCTCGAAACAACAAGCCTCTCCGCAGCACCACTCTACGAGAGAACCCATTTGAACTGGAGAGAGTAAATAGATGATGGCGTGCATCAGGGCTGACATTAAACCCTCTCCAAGTACACATCTCATTTAAACATTAGCTTTGGCCCAGTGATCAGCTGCGCTCAGATGGGCTACCACCCTGCTAGTGGGTGTAGAAATAAAAACACCACATTTTGGGGAATTTTTGCCCATCTGAGTCGAGAAGATAAACTGTTGCTGTGTCAGTGCACTTGGCTAAAAATAATGAACTGGAAGGTGACGCTGGCTGGTAATTTCCTGTGTGCTGCTGCTGAGAGCCTGAGCACAGATCAGTGAAGTTAGAGCCAACAAATACTCCACCTCTAACAGGAGTGCTATAGCTTAAGCAGAAACTATGGTATAAAATAAACTATGATCCAGTGGAGAATTAAGTGTAGTTCGTGCCGCGAGTCGACAAATAGACTTTTTCAAATTGGCTAGGACGCAAGGTGTGCTGCTCTGCCCTGGGGCTAATGCTCCGCAGAAACTGCTTCTGATAGTGTTGTATTTAAACAGAACAAATCTCGGTGTGACTTTCTTGACTCATCTGTGTGCTCTGAGACTGTGCTTCTGTATGCCAAGCGTGGAGGCGTACCTGGCCAATGCCTGTGACGGGCAGAGCGGTCATGTGGTGAATGGGGGAGCCCGAACCAGCAGGGGTGCTGCTGATGCAGCCCACGCATGATTTGTCTCCTATTCCTGCAAAAACACACACTGGAGAGTGCGGAGCAGAAGCAGGAGAAGTGGATGTATTAGTCACGTGCCGAGCTGGTGGGAGAGGTGTTGGGGGAAGCGTGTCGCACTAAAGCAGCATTGTTTAGCCTATGCAGACACATATTGTGCCGTATATCTTTCTTTGTATATCATTTATTTTCCCCTTTCTTTCAGCTCCATTATCGTAAATTGAAGTCAATTTTAAAAGGTCTGGCCAAAGAGCAGGTTGTCATAGTGACCGTGGAAAGGGAACAAAGCGTGACAGGGTAAGGCAGGTTGTGTTTAGATGCTGAAGTCAGAGTCATGATCCTTCTCCCAATCCCTTATCAGTTGTACCTATCCCTTCACTCACACACCAGGCAAAGTGTTTCTCTGTCAGCTTTCGGACAATTTCTCACCGCTGTTATTTTTCATCTCTAAATCCCACCTGGATGTATAAGATGATAACACTGGCCTTTTTATTTTGCCAGAGTAGAAATTTAGCCATAATAAGGTTTGATCAAATGTGCTTTTAGTGGCTAGTGCTTTTGAAGATTTCGCAGAACTCCCGATAGAATACAACCCAGGACTTAAATGAGTCACTGGAAAACATAACAGAGTAACGGATAAGAAATATTTGCTTTTCCTTTGCTGCTACTGTATATTGGTCCTGCTCGGATGTAGTCTGATTGCTGTGTTGTCAACACTTGATTACAGACAGAGGCACAGGCTGTTGCATGCTTACAGTTTGTATAAACAGTATTGACTAAATTTGGCAAAGTGTGAGCAAATTTTTAAATGAGAACCCCCAAAAAAAGCAACAAATGCTACATCGACACATGAATAGCAGCCCAAGCTAGCACCCATTTGCACGGCTTCTTGCAGTTTCTACCACCGTTTTGTTTGTGCTCATTAGTGGCCAACCACAGGCTTTGTGGCAATTCATGCTGAGACCATTTTTGCTCAGCGACATTTAAAGAAATTGACTTTACGCTTATCTCAAATGTCAGCAATTTTACCAGGATGTGGTAGCATAATGCAGACTCTCTCCCCCTCCCCACCTAGAAGTACCTCTTCTTACCCATGTTGCGGACTCAGAGATACTATCAAAGCCACCAGTTTGTCAACTGACAAGAAGTTTTAACAAAGGGTTACTTTTTCCGCCTTCAAGCTCAAAAACAGCATGGGAAAGTGGCTTTTGTTACAGGAATACTATTTTCCCAGTGCTGCTTCAGGGAATTTGCAGTTACATTCTCACATGGTTTTGTGAGCCATTCTGGGAAATGTAACAAAGGAAACGACAGAAGAAAATTTTCTTGGTATGATGGTCCTGAAATGGAAAAGAATACATTCATAGAAGTATCTAGTTAGAATAATCATCGCTAGAATGAGAGCACATATTCAGACAGGCAGACAGTTTCCTAGTCTACAGATGTGCAATTTTAAGCAACGATATGCAAAATAACTTTGGGGTGGGGTGTGGGGGCTCACTTTTCTCAACTAAGGTGAGTGATTGAAGTGAACATTAGTCAGAGTGCAGGATGCCACTGATTGGCATATGAGTAGTCATAGATGAGTTGTTCATAAAGGATTTTACCCCTTAGCAGTAAACCTACAACGAGGGCTTTGAAGAGGCAGAAAAAACAGCGTAGAGCTACAGAAGCTCACCAAAATACTCTTAAGTGATGATTAATGTCATCATTATTAAGTGATTAAATTAAATAAACCAGTTTGTATAATCTGTCTTTTTATGTTGAGCTGATCCAACCATCACTAATGTGTCTGTCACATTGATAATTAAATTGTGTTGATTGACTTCCACCTTTAAAAAAATGCTGTTAGCTGCTAGTTGCCTGCGACTGGCACTGCAAATTTAGCTTTTTGTCTCTTTAGTGATGAAGGCAGGCGGAGAAGGAGAAGTAGGGACAGTTAACTTCATGAATGAGTCATAGGCTGTGTTCTATTTACATTGATACTCAAGTCAGAGAAGCCCCACCCACCTGACTTTGCAATCCAAGACTGCGGCAGTGTACATGCGTACGAGTAAAACTTGCACTCGCTGTAGAAGCCATATACAGAGCAGTGACCAGATTTTATCACCATGCTTTATTTGTGAATGTGTTTTTAACCATAAAAACATTGCTGTATTGCCAGTGATGCATGAAAGGCTCTGCCTTGCTATGGAGCAAAGCAAAGCTTGTTTGTTCTTGCATTTCCAACTACCTCTACTACTAAAACAACTGTCAGCTCCCACATCTGAACTTTGAGGTAAAAGGAACACAGCAGTTTATTTAACATTTGTGGTTATAGCTGACTAATATATGATGTAAATTTGCTACCAAGAACCTTGGTTGCACTCACAGACATGCAATCATATGCCATCAATATTCTCAAGAAATTTAAAAAAAAAAAATTGCAAAGAGGAAGGACTACTGCCGGGATAATGTTTGTGGTCGATCTCATGACAGAGTCACCCACATCACTCACTGCTGTAAGTTTAGAAATGAAGGTGATCGTCAGATGTTTTGCAACAGGAAAAATGCAACCGAGCTCTTTCACAGTAACCGACTTACAAAAGCCATTCACAGACATTAAACTGATAAAGGCTGAATGATTTCCTGTGTCAGTATCAAATAGACGACGTACCAGCGTGGTACTGTAAATAAACATAGGGTAGGTGAACCTACCTCACAGGTAGGTCTGCGGTTTCAAACACTTTGTTAGCTAAAATAAAGGTGTTAATTACATTGTAGTATTTATATTTACTCTTATGTCTCCAATTAAATTCTATGATTAGGTCTAACGATTTCAGTCGATTGTGCTCTGGATCACTGGGACTAGAATGTTTGTGACTTACTAGGTTCCAGCATTATCCCGTTTGGCTGGCAAGCCTGTGTGCTTGATCAGTGTAACGCCCACCTGGGTAATGACAACTGGTTACTGCAATGCTCACTGAAACGCAGAGCAGAGTGAATGCAGACTATGTTTTTGATTTCCAGTCTCTGAGCTAAGAAACTGCTTGGACAGGTGATCTGTCTCACTACAGATCACCTGTAGAATTTTCCAAACACCTTCAGCTACACAGGAAATAAAAATACAGTGTTAAAGGAGGAAAGCACAGATTGCAGATGATGAAATTGAAAGTAACAAGTTGTAATTATTCTTACCTTACTAATTCAACTTTATATGAAAGGATTTTAGGACCTTTGACGTTAGCCGTTTCTGTAGACGAGCCATGTGGATATCTTGCAGCTCATAACCTTAAATTAGGTCCTTTTGTAATTTCACAAAAATAAGTTATGTGCTACTTTGTGACTCACTGCAATATAGTTGCAATACAGCACTATTACTGAAGCTGTTGAATTAAAGACTAAGGTCTCCAGATGAGGGAGCTGGATGCCCACTTAGTAGACGGCCAGTCTACAGAGACACAGCTGTGTGACTGTGACTGGTATGTCTGTTCCTGTGATATATAGCTACAGGGTTTACAAACCCTTTGACTAGTTATTTGCCTTGGATAACATTTTACCATTGGATACCATTGTATTCAATGCCCATGACTGGTAAAACTCTGTGGCTTTTTAGCCCAGTTAAGTCTACTGTGTCTCACTTTACTGACACATTTGTGCTTGAACGACACGCTGCTCATTTTATATTGCTGTAAATGTACAGTATATTGCTCTTTGGTCTTAATTGGTTTATCTAATGGTGTTCTTACAGCTCTAATAAAGAAATAAATGTTGGGTACATTCGGTCAACATGGGGGATAAAACTGGCCTTGAGAAAGTAGAGCTCCAGAGACTCCAGTGTCTTTTTATACAGTACCTTACAAATGTGAGATGAAATGTCTTCCATCTGTAAAGAATGGACAGGATGTAACACTGAAGGGTACAGTTATCACCAAACCACATGTACGAAGTGGAACCTGGATCCCTTTGAAAGTCTCAGAAGACCCAAGTGCTGAAATGTGTTCAAATCACTGTGTTCCACTCCCACTCTCTCTGCTCAAATGTCAGGAGTGCTCGGGAACACTGAACCGCTTACAGTATCCTAGTGCTGAATTGGGATCAGAGGCCTGACTGAAGCTGAAGCAGTGGAATTTTCCATTGTCACACAGCAGTACAATTACAGAGGAAGACTTAATTTATTACTTTTAATGGTGATGAGTGGACCAACCAAATAAACCTCCCAAAAAATAAGTACAATAAAAACAAGGCTAAGGCAATTTTATGATAAATGTTTTATTTGGGGGGGGTTGGCCTTTAACTCTGATGTTTGTGTCTTATATTAGTGACAACAGTCCACTCTTTACATGTGTGATAGCCTTAAAAAAAAGAAAGGCATAACTTTACATTGTAGGTGCTAGGCTTAAGCCATGATATGTGGTTCTGGTCATCTATAGTAGTAAAAAGACATTTTACCAAAGCTAGCATCCAAAAGTAAAGAGTAAGAGGAACAAGATCTTGAGTAGAGCCCAAGCTGTTTTATGGTGGGCTAATACAGTGGTCCTTCGCTATAACGCGGTTCACCTTTTGCGGCCTCACTGTTTAGCGGATTTTTTTGTTGTTGTGCAATTTCTCATTTTAGCTGTTTATTGTCATATCTTTCTGCTTATCCAGTTTGGGGGGTGGGGAGCTGGCCCAGCTGCCATAGGGCAAGAGGTGGTATACGTGGGGTACACGGTGTCACAGGGCTAACACATTTATAATGGTGATAAATAGAAGTGGAAAAATTAAAGAAGAGCCAGGAGAAACACCATTCAGCCAGGTTATGAGTGTTGATGTTACATTGCTTGTCCACCAGAGGGCACTTTGCAACTTTGCTGTTAGCAACTGGGTTTGAAACAACAAGAACATAACGGGTCCAAGCACAGTCCGACACAGAGTAAATGAGTAATTAAAAAAATAAATAAACCAAGGCAATATATTAGCAAAATGTTTTCAGGTTTTGTGTGTCTGAGAGAAGGAAAACAAATATAAAACAAATATCAGTCTTAAAGATCATATATCGGTCAGGCTCTAGTCTTAAGGTACTCTGGGACTTGTTTTGGTGGTCTCACAACTTATTCACCTGAGTATACTCTCTTCAGGGTTTGTAATGACAGGGAGAGGGGGATCTGTTTGTGTGATTGTGTTTTATATAATCTAGAGAAATATGTCGCAGTTGGCAAGCTAAAAGTTCAGTAGGTTAGGACTGAGACGGGCAGGAAAGTATGAATAATTGTCAGGTGTTGTCGAAGCTGTCACAGGGTCAGGACGTGCTTCTGTCTCCAACATGAACCTCTTTTGAAAGCTCTACTTGACAAGAACTGTATTTTTAATAAGGCACCTGTGGCGAGTAGTGTCACACCGACAGCGAGGATGGCATTAAGATGTCAGTTTAGTTCTCTTAGTTGCCCACATCGCCCTTTTCATTTTTCCTTTGATGTGGTCGTGTCGTGACAAGTTTTTAACGAGGACCCCTTTAGTTTTGTATATAATGTGTGTCCTTCAGAGGCTGAAAATCCAAGTGTGCCTTGTGGCCAAAATGTCAGCTGTATTTTTAAAGTTGCACTTAATTCAAACTGATTTATTTATTTATTTATTTTTAAATGTGAAGTCATTTACATGCAGATCCAGGCCCAGCATCCTCCTTGGTGGCAAGGACCTTCATTTTAATGACCATCCAAGCTTCTGTGACTGCGGGTTTTGTTTTGTTTTTTCTGTGTATTCCAATCTGTTTGCATTGCAAATTCTTTACACTATATGAAAAAGGAAAGGCTAAGAACTAAGGCAAGACAGCCAAGTTGTGTGAAAGAAAATCTAGCAAAGGTTGAATGCTAAGGATTTTTAGTTGTGATTGCCATATCAAGTGTGCCGTACAATCACCAGCTGATGGATAAAAACGATGTATTTCCTGATTGCTAAACACTCGTTTCTGGAGTTTGCTGTATCTCATTGGATGAAATTGGATCAGAGATGCCCCAGAAACTTCCTAGTGATTGCTTTGGTTGGTGGCAAATGATTACCTGTAGTTTGTTTTCAAATGTTATCCTGCAAATACAAACTACCAGCCAAGAAGTAGTAAAACTTAAAAAACAGCCATGCAAACTGGAAATGGAGAAGGTTCACCCTGCAGAGTAAAAGTTGTTTCAGCGCTAGAGCCAAAATCTTTCACAAGGTGCACCTTTGAAGGCATTTGATGGACATCTCCAGTTCCATTTTTGGCATGCTTTTCAGTTTGTTATAATTTATTTATTAGAGTAGCTGAGTCCATAACCCATGAAGTCTATAACTTCACCTCAGGCTAAGATAGCAGTATACTAGTGACTAAAGTAATCACAAGGAGGTTTTTGGGAAACACCTTTTTCCCTAGGGACAGGCGGTTGCCAGGGAAGTCACTGCCCAATCTCTAGGCCTGTGTGATTATGTTATTCACTTGATCTTACATTGTCACATGTCCAAAATGGCAGATAAGTTCAAGTCACACGGTTAGAGGTCACATATCTGCAAATCCTCAATAGAAATTTAAGCTTTATCAGTGCACAAAAATACATGTGGTGTTCCTTTTTTGAATCACTGATTTACAAATCATTTGTTCACCAGCGAAGTGCAGAGTTGTAGACTCATTATTCAGTAAACAAGCAAACTGGCAAAAGGACTTGAGGAGCTGAGGTGGCAACAGTAACCTTGATGTTAGAGTTGTAACCAGAAACCTGAAGTTTGGGTTAGTCTGGGCTGGTAGCCAGGGACCTGGAAGCTAGGCTACACGTTGGCAACCAGAAGCTAAAGCTGTGGCATTAAGATGTCACTAAGGTTTGGGCCAAGAAAATGGGAGTAGAAATAAGCCAAGACAAAGGGGAGCTGAACAGAGAGAACTGACAAGACGGGAGTTTGGGAGGCAAGGGCTGAATCAGCCAAAGAAACTGCATAGATAAGAAAGCATGAATTTCAATAAGCAGAATACTAACAGAACAGTAAAAGTGGCCAGTTTACAGATGAGCACTGCAAAGGCAGAGACTGTGTTCTAGTTGCAAAGGAGTGGCAGGGCAGAGCATTTCAGAAGACCTGATTGTTCAAGTGGCTGCAGCTGGTCAGGCACTGTTCAGGCTACAGGGCACCTGTCTCCAATCCTGTAATCAAGCACCCACTAACACAGAGGCTGCACGCGAAGCAAGAGAGGAGGCAGAGTCCCTGCTTGGCTATTCCTATTTCGATCAAACATGTGATTAACCATCTCATATCCTGGGAGCAGCTCTTCAATCATCCTACTTTGCTCACTGTTAAGCTACGTTCACACTGCAGGCGAAAGCGCATCAAATCCGATTTTTTTTTTTTTTTTTTTTTTTTTTGATCCATGTCCACCCATATCTACGGAGCCCCCCAGGGGACATGGGAGAAAAAAAATTGGGGAGGGAGAAAAAAAAATTGGGGAGGAAAAAAAAAAAATTAGGGAGGAAAAAAAAATTAAGACGGACTTTTGCGAGATCTCGCAAAAGTATTGCGAGATCTCGCAAAAGTATTGCGAGCGCTCGCAAAAGTATTGCGAGCGCTCGCAAAAGTATTGCGAGCGCTCGCAAAAGTATTGCGAGCGCTCGCAAAAGTATTGCGAGAGCTCGCAAAAGTATTGCGAGATCTCGCAAAAGTATTGCGAGCGCTCGCAAAAGTATTGCGAGATCTCGCAAAACTCCAACAATGGCGGCAGCTACTTAGTTGTAATATTACTCTTTCTGGGTCACAAAATACACTTTTAAGATATTTTGAGGCGTGAATGTAGTTGTGTAAACGTCAGATACCTGCTCGGTTTACAAGACATCACATATTTGCAAAAGAGCTCCGAGTTTTTGGAGATCTGACACCCACTAGCTCGAAGCTACGGGGTCGAGACCTACTACAGCCGGGAGGAACACCGCTTTCCCGGCACATCGTGCTCGACCTCCCGGTCGGCTTCGAGCTGGCGGCCACTAGCTCGAAGCTAACGGGAAGTCGAGACCTACTACAGCCGGGAGGAACACCGCTTTCCCGGCACATCGTGCCTCGACCTCCCGGTCGGCTTCGAGCTGGCGGCCTCCGAGATGCGCTAAAACTTTGCGAGACGCAATACTTTTGCGCGCATGCGACTCGCAATACTTTTGCGAGATCTCGCAATACTTTTGCGAGCGCTCGCAATACTTTTGCGAGATCTCGCAAAAGTCCGTTTCCTCTAATTTTTTTTTTTCCTCCCTAATTTTTTTTTTTTTCCTCCCTAATTTTTTTTTCTCCCATGTCCCCTGGGGGGCTCCGTACATACCGATCATGGTATGACAGTGTGAACGGCACAAATCCGATATTTTCAAATCCGATCTGGGTCACTTTCGTATGTGGTACTGAATCCGATACATATCCGATGTTTTAGAAAGCGACTGCTGTTTGAACGGTCATGTCGCATTAAATCCGTCTTTTACGTCACTGACACAAGACAGACGCCAATTATCAGCGCCGGAGAAGCGCCCGAGAAGACATCGCGAACGCTTCCTGGCCATCCAGTGTAGATGTTAGTGAAACTGTTGGGAAGACAACGTGAACATTTTATTTGTACTGTATAATCTGCAGATTCTGACAGAAATCTGCAACTATCCTTTGAAGCACCGCTCCTCTAAAACAGCAATAAGGATCATTATTAGGTTATCTACATTATTATGTAAATAACAAAATAACTTAAAGCAAAAATTGGGAAACGTAAAGTCTGAAGTCTTTATATTAACAGCCATCAGTCAAACAATATTGTTTGCTCTGGGTCTAAACGGAGCGCGTTGTGTGTGACGTCTTCTTTTGCACATGCGGGCCGCTTTGAGCGTTCATACTAGAGCGCGTTTGCTGTCGCATTTTATTTGTAGTGTGAACAAAAAATCGGAATTGAGCATTAAGACTTGCAGTGTGAACGTAGCCTTAGTAGGAGTTGGCTGCATGACAAATGTCTCATTACCCACAGTCACTGGCATGACTTTTTTTTTTTTTCTCTAGTAGTCATTTTTTTTTTTTTTTTTTTTTTTTTTTTTTTTTAAAGAATTTCTGCTCTTGATGAAAGGGGAAAAAAAACGTAATTAAATCTTGTCCAGTAGTAATTTAATCTCCTCTTATCAAGACTCATTTGTTTGCATAATAAAAGGCCAAAAAAAGGAGCACTTGTTGACTTTTAAGTGATTTGCATTAGTAAGTGCTTGCTCACCACACTCTACTGTCCCTCAGCTGTTGCGACTGCGTCACAGTTGCACTTTCCTCTGTTCTGATTTAATGGTGATCAGTGTGCCCACAGTTTTTGAATGTCTCTGATTCCCCATGTAGGCAAGCCCACTAAGAAGCAGGCAAGTTCAAGTTCAAAGTTTATTCGCCACATGCAGTGGCAGGTTGCCCTGCAGTGGAATGAACCCGCCCTCTGACCTTACACATACAACACAGACATCACATGGGGATACAAGTCAGAGAACGGTTGCATTACAGGAAAAAAAACACTGAAATGTACACTACAGTGGGAAAGGTACAAGAGGAAAAAAAAGAGACCTCTACTCATGCTGGGCTACAGGAGGACAGCATGAGAACAGGAAACAAAAAAAACTCCTCTGCACAGAAAAACACATAAATGTCCACAGTACAACATTATAGAGCACGTGACCAGCAACAGCACTGTTCATGCCTCTTCTGAGGGGGGATGTTAAGAGGATTTATAAAATCAGAAGGCACTTCACTGTACATGATGGTCAAAGGCTGTAAACATGCCAGTCATAGTGACATAACAAATTCTTTGGATGAGCCAGAAGTGTGAATACAGACAGTAATAATAATTCATCTTGCATGCTAGTGTAAGCTTAGACTTTGTGTGTTAAAAGTGGGTGGGTTGTTGCAGATGAATCAGTATTTCTGTCATTATGTAACAACTAATGCCATTTTACTTCGTACGTTTCCCGTATCACTTCCTGCTGTTTCAATGCTGTCAAAATGGTCAGCTTACGAAATAAAAGTCACACAACAAACATGTGTGCACAGCTGTTTGTTGATGCTCTGTGAGTTAACAGTTAACATGTCCCACCCACTGCAGAGCCAAAATGATCACGGTGGTTACAGATTGTTTATTTCACAGGCTAACTGGGTTCTGAACAGATGTAATTATGATGCAAAACATTTTAATTGAATGACAGATTGTGTGCGGCCATCCGTATCAAATCGGTCTCTGATGGAGAGTTTTTTGGCCATTTCCCAGGTGACATCAGCAGCTAGCGAGCGACTGTGCTAACAGCGATCATCCGGTTTGAATTTGCTGACTTAATTTGACAAAGTTGGCTGTATGTGGCCTATGAACTACAGTAATTTTGACATCTCTGCAGTAGCCAGATCTCCTAAAGGATTGAAGATGATATTGAACACAGGATTTGCATATCAGAGCATGATCAAAAATGACCTTTCCATGACCTAAAATTGGGTAAATACAACCTAAGATTAATAATAACACATGATATATTACACTGTGCTATTATTTATTTAATAAGAGTTAAGCCAAAATGTACAATCAGTGGAAAAAACTAAGAAAAAAAAAACTAAGCACACTTCATATTTCAATCAATAGCTTGTGAATCACCTTGACTTTGAGTAACCTGAAATTCTCACTTTCTGCGTGACGTTATTCGTTTCTCATATTGTCTTTTAGGTGTTTTTGGCCCAGTTTTCTGTAGAATGTTTCTTCAGTTCATTGAGTTTTGTGGACATTTGCTCATGCACAGCTCTCTAAATGTCCCCCGCAGCCTTCAAGTAGGTTGAGATCTGGACTTTAACTGACTCACTACAATTTCTTTATTTTAATCTTGCAGCAATTCTTTAGCTCATGGGGAAATTAGCGCAAGTCTGGAATATTTGCCCCTGATATTTGAATAATCTTTCTCATTGAAGAATGGCAGACTGGCAATTATTTGGAAATAGCCTTATAACCATCCTCAGACTGATGGGGAGCAACAACTGCTTCTCTAAGATCATCGCTGATTTCTTTCCTCCCTAGCATTGTGTTAACGCACATTGCAAACTGCCAAAACATCTGCTTTTACACAGCTGCTCACACTTGCTGCTGATCAATCAGTGCATTTGATTAGTAGCACCTGGCTGCTACTTATACTCTTAATTCCTTTGGAAGCAGTAAGCATGTACTCAGTTTTTCACTCGCTGCTTCTGCGTTTTGGCTTAACTTTTCTTAATGAATATTAGCAAATAACATGAAAATAATTGAAACCATAATAATGTCATTTTGCATATGCATTCCAGACAAGTTTCTGCCAAAGATTCACAAGTGCATACATGTAATAAATCAATTAATCAATCAAAATAAGACAGATGATAAATAGATAAAATCCTGAAAAAAAGCACCGGTCACACATTCAGTGTTGCAACAGCTTCCAGTGTGCACATGATGTACCCACTTCTTTATGAAAGTTGAATGAAAGGGTCTCAGCTTAATTCTGTTCTCATAAAGCCCCAAAAATACTAAATGGGTATAATTACCTCCCCCTCGCATTGTCTCTCTTTCTCATCGCCCCTCTCTCACACAGTTGGCCTGTTTGTCTCTGCCTTTGCTTTGTTGCCATGGCACCTCAGCATCTCACCTCTTCAATCTGTTTTTGTGTTCTCATTAAAGGCTCCGTCACTTGAACCCAAAGAAACGGCAGTAGCAGAACCTGAACAACAAGATGAAGTCTTTGGTAAGAGGTCTTTGAATTAAAATTTACATGCATATTACATATTGGAAATACTCCCATCTGACAGACGAGGAGATGTATATGTTTTTCAGTTGTTGATGAGAAAATGAATGACAGTTTGTAGTGTGCATAATCAGCTCTGGAGCAATCTAAAGATTGAATAGAGGCCTTCCCAACCCATACACGTCCACTTATGAGAGTCAAAGCTGGCATCAGTCAATTTACAGAATATCCATCATATTTTTAGCCACGTCTGGCTGGTTTTTAAAAAGTTAGCAATGATTTATGAAGGACAGCCTTTCTTAAAAGTACTGTTGCAATCATTCCAAATTTTTTTGTTGATTCTTATAGTTTAGAAAAGTTTTGTCTTTGGGTCACATTCACGGTGATGTTTTGTGTGAAAGGATCAGGTATTACAAATAAGGCCTCTGTAATACTGCAGCTCAGCAGATGAGGGCAGTTGAGTTTGATCCACAGGAGTAGACCCATATAGGTTGGTTATGATTTGATTTTAGGAGTCAGTGCTTTTGCAAATTAGAATGTATGGGATATTTTTGCAACCAGAGGCAATTGCAGTTGTGCGTGCAAATATGCAGACTATGTCTTTTTTTTTTTTTTTAAAAAAGCAGACTAAATCTCTCTGGTGGAGTTTGCACTGTAAGGCACTCTGCTTAAAGAAAAGAAATCAAATTTCTAACACAACAAAATCAACATAGTCCCTTTTTTCATCTTCTTCTTCTTTTTGTCCCTACTGTCAGTGAAACAACTTGAGTCTGTGACGCATCCTGTTGGCTCTTGTTTACTATGTAAAGATGCACCCTGCCAGGGTGAAGGAAATTGTTTACATTTATTTTTTTGTTTGTTTGTTTAAGGCTTCACATACAATATGTGCTCTTGCTAAACATCCAAAGCCATCAGCCGCTGAATTGCAGTGATTTAAGGTCTCTTCAGCCACCTGCTGAAGTTTGTATTTTTGCCTAGAAGCAGCTAAAATACCCAAGAGACAGAGCGGAAAATATGTGCAGCATATTTACTTTCCTCTCCTAAATTTTGGGACGTTTTCTGGGTGAGGCTTGGTGAATACCAAGCCAGGAATGATTGGCTCACATGTAGGGCTGCACTATTAATCGTTAGAAAATCGCGATCTCGATTCATACTTATGTGCGATCTCATTTCCAAATGACAACGATTTAAAAAAAAAAAAGACGACGATTGTACCGCATTTTGATCCGGGACGTAATCTGCATGAAAACAAGCGCTCACTCTTCCTGCTCAACAAATGACAAGGGCGGAGCCTTATACCACGTGATGCTGTGCCGTGTGATGCTAAAATTAGCAGGGAAAAAACAACGGAGAGCACGTCAGGGATGACGAGAAAGTGACAGGAGAAAATCCGTCCCGGTCAACCACCCAAACATCAATAACGAGAACCTTATACAGCGCTTCCCTATACACGTCGAACTCCCGCAGGCACAAAGAAATTACGGAGGCTATCACTTATCACCTGACCAAAGATATGGCTCCCATCAACACTGTGCAAAACGAGGGATTTAGGAAAATGATCAACACCCTAGACAAACGCTACACAGTGCCGTCCCGCAACTATTTTTCTATTGTTGCACTACCTGCTCTATACACGCAGCGTCGAGCAACGGTGGAGACTGAATTTCAAGCAGTACAACATTTTGCGGCAACAACAAAACGTGAGACATTTGTTGTTTTTATGTTCAGTCTCAACTGTTACGAAGTTGATGTGCAGTTAATAAGTGCAATAAATATTTATACTGGAAAAGAAAATCGTGAGAGAATCGTGATCTCAATTCTAAGCCAAAAAATTGTGATTCTCATTTTATGCAAAATCGTGCAGCCCTACTCACATGTATGAACTAAAGTGTCTAAAGCACAAAAGAAAATCGCAAAAGCTACTTTTTGTTTTTGCTTTAGCCACTTTTGACTAATTTTCATTGAGAGCAGTGTTGTAAATGGCTCAGTCACTGCTTGTAACCAAAATAATTACTCAAAACAAAGATTTCAATATCTATTTTAAGGTTAAAACACTGAAATAATATTTAACTTTAACTCTTATTTCTTTGTAGTTATTTAGTTTTTCATAGTTAAAAGAAAATATTTTTTATAATATTATAAATAATATAATAATTAAGTTAAACTGTTTCTGGTCTAAAACTTGAATATTAGCAGCTAAGCTAGCTTTAAAGTTGCCAGAAGGCATCAACCAGTAGAACATTCTAGTCTCTATTTATTTACGTTTCATGAAATTTTTTATAACATGCAAATGCGTTTGCCAAATCACCTCAGTCCATATTCAGAATAACCTTATTCAGAAGCTTATTATTGTTATTGGCAGGTTTACTTATCATTTATTGGCAGCGTTAGCTTAGAAAAGTAAAAATGTTTGTACAGTTTATCACATGGATATTTATGCAGTTGTGACAAATATCCCTTTTGACTTTTAGCTATGGAAATGTAACTTGATGGTCTTTCAAAAAAACGTGTGATGATATTAGCAACTAGCTGGCTAAATGTGTCATCAATACTTTTCCAAGCTTCATTTGTATCATTTTTACATAAAGTGTTGAGCCCCAACTGTTACGAGCACTTTGGTTCAGTTACCATATCACTACTAATACTAATTATCATCAATTATAATTATTAATCCAATGCTGGGCACTCGATAAAACAGCAGAGCAGGCCTGTTAACATTCCAGCTCTTGAAAGCAGCAAACACTTTGAGCAGCTCTGGCTGTATATGGTTCACATTTGACCACATCTTTTCAAAAGTGTTTCAGTCACTACTAGCAACAAACTATTTGCCATTACTCAATATTTATGTTTGTTTTATAGAGAAATAAACCTCCCCTTACACTGGTCACATGAAGAACTCGTACAAACATGTAATGTGTGTTAAATTTGTGTTGAGCAATACTTTTGCCATAGGGGGTGAAGTTTGAGACTGATTGTTGGGTATATGACTTTTACAACTGATTGTTGGGTATATGACTTTTACATTTATGTCTTTAAATGACCCACCACTCAAACCCGGGGGATGCTCTGAAGAAGGAGGAATTGGTCCAGTCTGGCTTCTGCACTTCTCCAACCTTCACACATTAAGGTTTGGGGAACATGCAGTGCTTTAGGCTGCTTTGTGTTTTGGTAACAGCTGTTCATAAACTGAGAGACTAGACTACACACAAAAACAATTAGTGTAGTATTCAGTGACTATCCAAGAAATACAAAGTCATTGAAGCGTGAAATCACTGGAAAAGATATTGGAGTGCAGACGGCACAGACTCATTTTCTAAGAAAGGTCAGTATTGATTTCCTATAATGCAAAACAAATTTATCAGTCCAGCTGCAGTGTGTTTGTATGCATGCATGTGAATGAAGGCACAATTAAATTTTTCTGTCCATAATGATGTTATGTCATGGAAGCTTGTTTGAGTGCGTAATCACGCCTGTGTGCGCAGCACCAGAGAACCACCACTCTTGCTTGTTCTCACTGATTATCGGCAGGAAAGGTATACCACGCAGAAGCTTCATCAGATTGGATCCACTCGATATGCTCCTCCTCCTACAACCTCAGTAATTCATGTCCCTCCTGTTAAACACTCGTCATTGATCGGAGTGGAACAGAATTAAAGGGTCCGCTATTGACATAAGTGTTTTTAAGAGGCCACATAGCAGTTCTGGCAGCTCATAGGTATCCACAACTTGGGATACAGGTTAAAGTACCCATCTCTTTGTAAGGCAACCTAAAACATAAATGACTCGACTGCATACCACACTCATTACTGAAAAGGGAAGAAAAATAATTAGTTTGGTATTTAGATTGATTAAGACTTTGCCCTTTCCATGTCAGCTAAGTTTTTGCTCAGCCTTTCCTGCAAACAGACTGTTTTAATGAGGTTTTTCATTGAAAGGACACCACCTCTGAGCACCTCAATATTATTAATGTGTCGATTCTGCTTTAACTCTTAATGTTTAACTGGATCTTTGCTCAGTCTGCGCTGGCCTCGGGTAGTGTGTAAAAATCATGTTTTCTTATCAGTTTCTAACTCATTGCTGCTCTGGCTTGTGCACCAAGGGTGAAATAATTTAGTACCATTAGGTGATTCTGAAGTGCTGGGCAAAGGAGGAAAATGAGGGATTTCCATCATATTGGCCCAATGTGAGTGGTTTATGACCAGCAGGTTAGCAGTCTCTATTGGAGCGTGTTGTAGGGTGTAGTGGTCATCAGCAGGCATCATGACTCATGTCTCCATACTGCACTTCCTGTTTGCAGTGCTTTTTTTTTTCTTTTTCACTGAAGGGCAAACACCACCATTGGCTGTATGGCTCTTAAAAGCCCATTATGACTCCATTACCTGCCCTAGCTTGCAGCAGGCCCACAGCAGAGCAAAACGGGCCCCCTTTAGCTGTCAGGGTGAGGGGAGGAGAAACGAACAGCAGCTGTGGATAGAAACCAGGAGAGGAAGTGTAGTGTCAGGTGGGGAAAGGCTTAGCAATTGTGGCCTGGTCAAAAATCTTGGGGCAAGATGGCTTTAGGTTGTGTCATTTTTTTCTAAATTGTAGGTGGTCTGTAATGGAGAAACTCGGGAGATCAGAGTCTTGGCCAAGAACACTTTATCACACTAAGGGGCCTGAGTTTGACGCACCAACTCTAAGATTAGAGCCTGCAGTCTAACAGAGCCACAGCTGCCCAAGGTTGATTTAAAAATGTTGTTCTTAAACAAATGCCTGCAAACCTCAGTGAACTGAAGCAACCTTGTCAAGAGAAGCAAACCGAAATTCATCCATAATGATATGAGAGACTAATAAAGTCATTCAGAAAATTCTGACTTCATATTATTGCTGCTAAAAGAGGTTCTGTACGCTATTGAATTGTTACCTGTACCCAGGACCTGACAACAGCCAAACGTTCCTACTAAGTTGTGGGGTCACTTGGTGGGGACTTCTCTGATTAAAAAAGAAAGGGACCTTCCACTTATCAAATACGTTTAGTGCAGGTGTGGGGAACTCCAGGCCTCAAGGGCCATTGTCCTGCAGGTTTTAGATATCACCCTGGGTCATCACACCTCAATCAAATGATTAGTTCCTTACCAGGCCTCTTGAGAACTACAAGACATATTGAGGAGGTAATTTAGTCTTTAAATCAGCTGTTTTTGTATCAAGGACACATCTGTAACCTGCAGGACAGCGGCCCTTGAGGCCTGGAGTTCCCCACCCTTTAGTGGAAGTGGCCACCCCATTTGTTGGTTTACTGCTAAAGGGACTGCTAATTGCTTGTTTGCTCACAGAAAAGTGAGTACTGCAGGCACCAGTCATGGGCCAAGGTTGCCTGGATAGATTGTTTGTACTCTCTACAGGCTCAGTACTGGGTTGTTACTCCATTATTTTGGGCAATGAACATGTAACTGTCCACCCAGGCTTATTGTTGAGAACTAGTCTCAACACTTAGCTTGGTTGGACCGTATCAGTGTATGAGAGTGTATCAAAGCTGTGTTTTTCCTACAGAGCATTTGGCTTGAAAAAATTCTTTTCTTTGTAAATGCTTGGTTCCTTAGCAGCCTCTTTCTGCACTCACACTTTAAGACGGCTTTATTGTGATGAATCTGTTTAGATAACCTTAGCTGGATAATGTAAGGGGCTCTGTTATCATGCAAAATTACATGATGACAGGCAGCCTGAGGGAGCCGGAGGATCTCTTGTCTTCCCCCCCTCATATTGAAATGTGTGGGGAACAATCCTGCCTTCTGTTGGGAGGAACCAATTCTGGAGCTACTATGAAAACGCTCTGTAGCAGTGCTCCTGGGAAATTGTCTCTAGCTACAATAGTGCTTCATAAATAAGCAAATGAAGATGAAAGATCTGACTGGAATGGAAATATCCCTGCACAAAGCAGCAGATATAGTTTTTATTCTGTTGGTGTCCCATTAAATATATTTAGTGCATATAGTCATTTTTTGGTGATTTTAATTAAGAGCAGGAATCAATATCAACCAAATATTGTTCCATTAAATACTTTAAGTATACTAAATATTTAGGAAATGCCTTTCTCACTTTAATAATCTAATTTGTTTCCCTTTGTCCACTTAATATTGTCTTTAAAAGATCCCATTTAGCCAATACTGCTGTAATATATGTGGCTTGCTTTTGTCGAACTGTGAAGAATGCTCAATATGAGTTTACACAATCTGCTATAATTGAACCATTTGAACTGTTACAGTCTCTCTATACACAGCCAATCTGTCATTAATCATAAACTAAAAGCAGAGGGCTGTTTCAGTTTGAATAAAGAACTATTGGGAATAAATAATACGCTGCTGAAATACTGGGCTGTTTTTTTTACAGCAGGGGAAATGCACGCATTAGCTCTTTACCTCCACATGTCATTCAGTAGAACCACAAAGGCTTTAAGAACATTATCCAAATCATTAGCCAGATTACACTATTTTCAGTTTATTTCTTGCCTAAAAGGAATCTACTATGTGAGAGACTGTACTGTACCAAAAAGGTTTCGGTCATGTGCACGGGGGGCTTTTGCAGCATGAAATCAATATAAACCAAATGAGTGCACTCTGAGTTCTCATTCAGCTTGGTTATTATTTTTAACTTTAGCAGCAGGACCAAAACTCTTAAGAAGAAAAGGGCTTGATGTCAATGAAGTCGTACGCCGGTTTGAATTCTGCTTTTTCATCTGCCTTGGTCACGTAACTTTTGCTTCCATTTATGTGACAACGTCTTGTTTTTTTGAACTTTGACAAATTTGAAAGTGAGCGTCTTATAGATCTGACATTCTCTCTTTTCACCTCCTTTGATGTCACGTCCCTCATCTCCTCCTCGTCCTCTTCTGTTCTCCTCTAAAAAATAAAGAAAGGAGGAAAAAAAGAATGCAATTTGTTAGTTTTGTTAGCATATGCTAAGTCACATATTTTAGGATGCCATGTATACATATTATGGGGAATTTAATTTATTTATATACAAGATAATTTGTCAAGTTGTGACTTGGAAATACTTCTAATGGGGCCTTGTTCCGATAACATTAAAGAACCACTGAGCTAAACTAGCCAGCTAACTACAGAGCAGAGACAGTGACTAAAAGTTGAACATAGATACTTTGATGTCACCCACTTGTTTCTGAAGCTTCGAGAAGTGTTTTATAGCATACCTATCTTTGTTTTGAAGCTGTATATAATGAGAAAGGGGCAGGTCAGGGCATGTTGTTAGCCAGTTAACATAGTGTACTACAAATGCTTATGTTCTCTGAAACATTGCATGACCAGTATTTTGAAAGGACACGTCCTTCAATGTGCATATTAAGGAATTATGTAGCACTTCCACTGCATCTGCACAATATCTCTAAAATTACAAACAAAGAGTCTCAGAGTGACGATGAAGAACTAGTTCATATGTTTTTTACTTCTAGGCTGAACTTTTATGATTCGTTATTATCAGGCTGTCCTAAAAACTCTTTGAAACGCCTTCAGTTGATCGAAAATACTGCAGTGAGTAGATGCGGACTAGATTGAGATCTTTTTTAAAAAGTGGTTTGTTACTGGTGCATTCTGTAGCAAGCTAGTTAGCTATGGTAAAAGAAAATGTTAGTCACAGACTGCGTCAGTAACCATGAAAAGTATTGCGTAGACATACCAATAGCCATTTTTAGCGCTGTTCTGTAATTTTGTTAAAATTGGACGTGTTCTGGGAAATTTGGTCTGTTAGGGCGAGGCTGCTTCAGACTCCATTGATCTACTTCGAGCCTGCTGAGGTTAATGAGAGCACTGGCTGATCGGAGCAGGCGGAGTAGCTGAGACTGATTCACCTCTCTGTTTGCTCATTACTAACTGTGTAGAGAAGCTCCTGAAAATACAGATCGAGCCGTAATTAAAACAGAATCGGAGGATGCTCGCTGGAAATTGGATTTCCCCCTCATGAAGTCGGGTGCATATTTAATATCTGATTTCGTCTCTGGGTGGAGTTAATGCGGCGTTGTGTGTGTGATGTACACAGCTGGCTTTTCATTTACTGACGTGCCCTTCAGCTGACCCACAAAGCTCCCTGTGCTTTCTTCAGTTATCACTATATATCTTCTTTAATCGGCTGGCTTCGCTGTTTGCTGGAAACCAATTTATTTAATAATTTATTTATCTGAGAATGAGAGAGGAGAATAAATGAACCGAGACACCTCCTATAGTTACAAATCGCATCAACGTTGAGCGACTTCTCTTTAACAAATTGTGCAGCATGTTACAACTTCCATAAATAAAAATTAATGCTTCAGCTCGTTGCTTTGAAGTTTCTGGAAAAAATACTTCACATTTGGCCTGCTAGAGATTCTTAGCTTTCCGTGAGTGTATCAGCTTATGCAATAGACATTAAAAATGAAAACTGGTATAAAACATTAAAATTCATGTACGTAGGGCTCTCTATTCATGACTTTTCTCATCAATATTACATCAACAACTTGCAGTGCGAGTATTGTGTGTCACTCTGCCAGATGCCACGCTTCTCTTTGACCTCATAGTGATGATGTCACTATGGGTAAGTGAATATCTTAATGTGCCTGTACTGATCCCTGTGATAATGGAGGCTATAGTCAAACTTGAGGTGAGTGTGAGCAACTCAAATTTAACCTAATTTTTGCATGTTGGATTTGGTCTTCTGTGATGCGCACACATGGCATGTTGTCACTGAGATTGTGTAAGCACTGCTGACTGTGCATACAGCGCAGTATTGACAATATGTTTGGTGCTGTGGATTTGCCAGTCGCACATGTATAAAAGTGCAGTGGCTCAGTCATTTGTCTCCGTGGCGGAGGCTGACTCTAGCTGGTACGGGCCCTGGCACCGCCGATGTGAAGCACCTCCTCTCCCCTCCCTCCACCCTCAAAAGCTCTGATTGTTAAAGGGCAGCATCACTAGACTAGTGTTCTTTGGTTTGACACCATTGTTCAGTCTCCTTTTCTGTCCTCCTTCACCTTGCATTTCCTTTTTCTGACCCACTTTTGTAGTTCCCCCTTTTCTTCTCCGGTTGATGAATTAATTACTCGGAAATTTAAAAGCCGCGCTGTTGCTGCTCTAAATGTGCCTGTGTTTATGCAGCCGTATTCATGACCTTCTGCATGCAGCCTCTGAACCAGCTCCCTGTGTATTCTTCATCTTTGTGCGTGAAGAAATTGTGCCTCATTGTGGCCATGAGTTCAGGAGACCACGTCATCTTGTCTCGGTCATCTGGCAGGACAATTACTGAATTAGTGTGTGTGTGTGTGTGTGTGTGTGTGTGTGTGTGTGTGGGGAGGGGATAGATGGGTAACAAAACAGTACAAAGGTACTACTCTTGCTACTGTGTCCCAAATGTCAGACAAGATTATCTAGAGTCTTTACTCTTGGAGAACAGACATGCAGGTTCTGTAAGGTAATCCCGATTGAGAGGGGTGTTTCAAGTGTTTTTCTGTAGTGGTCATGATGGGTTTGTATTAAAAAACAAAACAAATGCATTTTAATCTAAGGTGGGTTCATC
This sequence comes from Haplochromis burtoni, assembly GCF_018398535.1. NCBI lineage: Eukaryota > Metazoa > Chordata > Actinopteri > Cichliformes > Cichlidae > Haplochromis > Haplochromis burtoni. Next base: position 115,429 of record NW_024582601.1, read on the forward strand.
ACATTAAATGCACAGCTGATCAAGTGGTCCTTAAGTGCCGCTAGAGACACATTTGAATTCATAGTTCACTGCCTGCAATATGTGGTTGTGTGCAGCTCTAATCACTGCCAAATGTTGTTTGTGTAGTGCTTTTTTTATGATCTGCTTTTTTATTGCTTCTCTAAGCTGTTTGCTGAACCTCCTCCATGCAAGACACAAGCACTGTAACTTCCAGAAGTAAATCAAATGCTCTATTCTAATACAGTAGATAATCACACTTTAGATTGGTTTACAGCTCTAGGATTTTTTTTTCTTATCCTAAATCACCCCCACCCACTCCCTGGATACTTTATTATGCACACCTTGGTATTACGCAGTTGGGCCCACTTCTGCCTTATTTATCAGAGATTTTGGTCGATATTGACATGTTGGTGTCACAGAGTTGCAAAGGCGCTGTGCTGAATTGAAATCTGGTGACTGTGAAGACCATTCGAGTACATTGCCATGTTCAAGAAACCAGTTTGAGATGACTTGAGCTTTATGACATGATGTTTTATACTGCTGGAAGAAACCACCCGAACATTGGTCAGTGTTCTTACAGTGTAGCTTTCTCTGTAAACCCTGGAGATGGTTGTGGAAATTGGATGCAAAGTGTGATATTTCAGATTTGTAGTTTATGATCTAAACCAGGGGTGGGGAACTCTAGGCCTCAAGGGTGTCCTGCAGGTTTTATAGGTGTCCTTGATCCAACACAGCTGATTTAAATGGCTAAATTACCTCCTCAACATGTCTTGAAGTTCTCCAGAGGCTTGGTAATGAACTAGTCAGTTGACCAAGGGTGCTATCTAAAACCTGCAGGACACCGGCCCTTGAGGCCTGGAGTTCCCCACCCCTGATCTAAACTGTGTTGGGAACAGTCTGCTTTATTTTAATGTAAGAAACTGCAGTTATTTCACTGTAATATTTCTTTTTCTCATACAGACTGTCTGAACTACCTGAACTAGAAAAAGCCTTTTGGGGGTAAACCAGGACTTTCTTTTAGATCTAGTTTAAGAAATCCTTACAGCAGGTCTATCTGTCTATCTTCCTATCTATCTAAAGAAAATAGTTCTGCTGTGAGAGAAAGGAGAAAACTGATATCATATTATCAGCACTGGTGATGGCTATATAGGATTCATAACCTTCTGTTCCATTTAGTCTACTGTGGTTATATTTAGCAACAGATTCTGTATAAAAATACTGAAAATGCTTTCAGGTGCATAAAAACTAGCACTGGTGCTCTTCCACACATGGAGTTCATCTTCATTATGGTGACATTTGGATTTTGAGGTCTTGGGCGCTCGGCAGAGCAGAGTGTTTCAGAGTATGTCGGTCCTGTTTGTTTGAGGTTTGTCTCAGGTTTGTTTTTGGAGTGTAATGTCTCATCTCAAGCCTCAAGCATCCAGCTGGCTTATGAGTCCGGGACATTAGTCATGCTCACTCCCTTGCTGAAATGTGTGTATCTATAAATGTGTTTTGGCCTCTCCATGGGTGAGGAAATGTCCCTGAGCACTATGCTGATGGCATCAACCCATGTTGAGCTGCTCTGTGTGCTGGCCCTCTGTCATACTAGAGACAGCCATTCATAGTGGCTGCCAGGGAAAACCTCATCCTCCACAAACACGTCTGGCATGGCAGATATAGTTCTTTATCAAAACACCAGGCTTCACATGAGTTTACTGCGATTTGAATTTTTAAATGCTACAGCTAAGTGCACACTCAATACACTTTAATTTGGCATGGTTGTTGCCAGATTTATTTTGGTTTGTGAGCTGTATGTGACCAAACATTTAACATGATGTTCAACCTGAGATTATAAGATTTAGTGTTAAGTTTGGTGTTAAATGTGATGATAACTTTGGATGGCAAAAATGGGCCTAAAGAAGCTAAGCGGCTCTTTTGAGTCTCTTTTAGGACGCAATCATAACTTTAAGCTGTAATATAACTTAAACAGTTGAGATATATAAAAAGTAATAGTTTCACTACAGCTGAAATGAAGGGGAAGTATCTAGAGACAGCGAAAACATTTGTGGAAACATGTTAACATTATAGAAAGGCTCGTTTTTAACATTTGCATGTATGACTTTTAGGGACTGCCTCCAGTAAGTGGTTGGTGGTTTAATTCCTGGATGTTTCAGTCTACATCCCAAAGTATCCTTGGGCAAAACACTGAAACCTGAGTTGCTCCCTATGTGTTCACTGGAGTGTGAGTGTCTGAGTGTTAGCTTTAAGACACTGGTGTAGGAAAAGTGATTGAATGTGTGTGAATGAGCCATGTAGTAAAAAGCACTTCTTGATCAAGTAGAGTAGAGAAGCGCTGTACAAAAATCAGTCCATTCACCATACAGTGCAGAATGTGTGGGTTTTTTATCAAAACAAAATCAGATAATTAATTATATGAGAAAATGTCATCCTAATGTCAAGAAAACAAAGAGAAAATTGTCCCTGTTTGTCAGAAACAAGTCATTGTGAGGAGCTGTTCAATTAAAAGTTTATTTGTATAGCACATTGAAAAACAGAGTTGACCAAAGTGCTTCACGATCGGTTAAAAACACGAGAAAAAAATAGAGACTCAATTAACAATTAAAAAAACATAAACCGGTCTGATGGTACTCATACTGAACTTGAATTAAAAGCCAAAGTGAGTTTTAAGACGCAATTTAAAAGACTGAATAGACTCTGAAGTATGAATCTCCTCTAGCAGATTATTCCAGAGTCTGGGTGCTGCTACTGCGAAAGCCTGATCTCCTCTATGCTGTTGGTAATGACAAAGCATTGAAGCACTTCAAGGTCAGCCTTACAGCTGCTTGAATAAAAGCAGCAGCTGTGACACTGCTATGTGTATAATGGTGCCTTGCATCATGCATAGCAAACAAAAATCCAACTGTGGTGGGTCCTCACTCTTTGGATTTTTCAGATTAAAACCAAACAGAAAGACTGTAGGCTATATCTCATGTTGATTTATAATCACTCGAGCTTAACAGCAATGTGCATTGTTTCCCCAGGATGAAGTTCTTTTCCATTTAAAATCACTGTTTCAATTGAAGTTCGGAGGTCATGAACATGGCTTGGATAATCAGGGAATGGTTCTACTGCTTATCTCTGCTAGGGAAATCTCTGGAGGACTAACGCCCTGAATGCCAGCGGGGGTTACAGAGACAGAAGACGTCTTTTTTTCCCGCTCTTAGCTTGTGGGTGCTTCAGATCCACCATCAATGCAGCAGCAGATAGATTTTTGCCCCTGGGTAGGAGGGTTGGTCCAGGGCCACATAGCGATGGATGTTTTTTCAGAGGAATGCTTCCCGTGCCTCAGTCCCACCACAGTCCTTGTTCTTGTCCCAGATGCTTGGCTGCACATCCTCTTCACACTGAGGAAGAGGAGGAAAAATGAGGAGATTGAGGCCCACTCCCTGCATGCCTTCCTCCTTCTAGATGCTGAAATTTCGCCTCTTGCACGGTGCTGAATTTCTTCATTGAACAGATCAGACAGGCCAGTTGTCTTTACCTCACTACTGAATGTAGATCCTGCAGGAAGCAGAGGTGGTGATGGTAATTGTTCATGCCACAATAATCAGAGATTTCAAAGGTGGGAAGGGACACCTGTAACTTCACCAGCATTACCCGCCCATCTAGGCACTTTTGTCACCTAAATTTTCATCGGGATATCTTGAAGCTGGTGTGGAGAAGTATTAAAGATGACATATCTAAAGATGAAAAGTTTATTTTGAATAAGACGAGCATCTCTTAATGCAAAGAAAATAGCAAAAACCTAGAGTGATATGTTTGAAAGAGCATGCACAGCAGTCTGACATTACTCACTGGTTCCTCTGCAGTGGTTTAAGGAGCCCTCGGCAGAAGCATTGATGGTAGGGCTTGAGGAGTTCTCATTATCTCCCGTCTTCAAACCATGAATAAATGCAGTATTTATGAAAAAAAGCCAACATGGTGAAGTGAGCACGCTTTCAGCAGATGCTTGCTTCTCTCCACCCTGCTATACATCATACTGCTGGATAATTGGCCCTTAGTGTTGTTTACAACTTGTGCGTCTCATGTATGTCGTGTCGTCTCAGGTGTAGCCACGCAGCTGGATAAAAAGTTTTTAATATAGTCAAAGACTACATGGGGGAGAAACTATGACATGAATTGCTTGATTCTCTTCTCTTCAAAAATGAAAAGAAGCACTTTGTTGCTCCAACTTTTCTGTGACTTCAAATCAAACTAGTTGTCAGACTGAGCGGCACAGACAGTTGCAATCAATGGAATTGGCGAGGTGTTTGAAGGATATTTCTTAGGTGTTGATTGAGTCACTGACTCCCGGAAAATGCTATTAAAGGGTAGATTGAATCCTGGAAGAAACAAGTCATTCTGTATTTAGATGAAGAGCCTGGGATTCGCTAAAATGTCAGAGTTCACGCTGTCGCTCAGCCGTCAGTGACCTAGCAGCTGAAACTAGAGGCCTTCAAAGCATTTACCTACAGTTCAGCTTGTTTAGAAGTACTGTGCGAGCTGAACGTAATACTTCTTGACAGCAGCAAGGAATTATCAGTGAACATGTCGCAGAAAAGTTACCGAAAATCTGTGAGAACACACAGATATTTGACAAGCTAGCTAACAAGGACATCTTGTCTTCCCAGCTTCATTACCTGGGATTCTGAGCTTGTTCTATTACTTTAATTGCAGTTCCATGGGCCACTGTTGTGTAAGTAGTTATACAGCAGGATAGTGTCCTGTTTCTTCTCCCAATTAAATTTGACAACTTAATATGAATTTGGGGGATTTTAAATCAAAATCTTCTATCTAACGTCCATCTAATTTCACTCTCAGCATGTTTTGTTCGTTGAGCTAAAACCGTGTGTCCAAAGCAATCTGGTAATCTTTCAGATAGACTCTTTCAGCAGTTTAATTTTTTATAGACAAATGATAATAGGGTGCAAAATAAGCAGTAGACAAAATGAAAGCAGCAGGTCACAATCACAATTGATGGCTTTTTGCCTCGGCTGTTGTTTGATCAAATAGAAGACTAAGGTAGATCAAAAACACAGATGGCAGTCTGCTCCACTGTACGCAGAATGGTAATGGACACAAAACAGCCTTATCTCATAAGAGATCCAATAGAACCACTTAAAGGTGACGATGATCGATCATTGAACGGTAACAATAACATTTTCACAGTTTAGGACTTAAACAAATGGGTTCACGTCACTTTGTCATCTTCTACCCTTCATCATTAGGCAGCTGATGATATGTCTGCATGTTAGGGAGGAGGGGGGGGTGTTTGTCCACCAGAGTATGGTTTGTTGAGTGAGTCCAGATTGGCTTCAAATGCCAACATATTGGTTCAGTAATCTCTGAGTCATCAGCATTGATCAACAGCCCCGTCAGTCACCCACATGTGTGCTATCCGGCTGTCATAAGCACACACGGAGTTCACTAATTAAGCTCTCACTCACAAGCATGCAACCTTATTTCTGGTAATATAAGATGAACATGTAGTTAATACTATGCTGGCATGTTATTGCCTGCAGTTACTGCATGTCAGGATATTATTCAGTGTAATTTGTATTTTCTTGGTATTGCGTTAGGTGATGCCAGCACCACTGTGCTGAGGAAAAAAGCAGATGATGGAAATCTAAAAGGCCTCATGGGCAGACCACTAAAAAAACAAAACAAAAAAAAAGATTGTCTTATTAATTCTGCAGTTTGCTGTGCAATAACTGATACCACAAAACCTGTTGAGCATTTTAATATACTATCCCTGCTTTGTGTGATATATATAACATTTTGTTCAAGAGGGAAATCCAAACAACAGAGGGTCTCATTCCCTCGCTCGTCTGAAACTCCTGCTGTCGCCATATTTTTTTTCCTATCTGGTAGATTATAAACATGCATGCTCAGTATGTGTTTATATGCTAGGTAGAAAATTTTAGAGTTGGGATGCATTCGCTGGATGTTGGGGAAAGAAAACTCACAGTGAATTAGATGCAAACAGCTCAATATTTCCCTGGCAATTTATACTCGATGGTTACGCTAAAGCCATTTTAACCATCACACGTGGAAGAATTCGCAATACATCGAGTATATTCGATATATCTCCCACCGCTACCATTAGGTTTAAAAATGGACAGGGAAAAAAAGAACAAAATGTGAAACTAAGTCAAAAAGCCAATGTATGGCATAAGTGGCTACATCCATCATATATAGCACTACTCCAGCACCCGGGGCTTGTTGTTGCTTATTGCTCATGCCTGTGAGGAAATTTCTTATGGTATCTGGCTCTAACTTTCAGGTCATTGCAATGCTGCAGAATTTGAAGGCCATCAAATGGATCCCTGATGGTATTCTTGTTGTAGATAAGAATCTAAAAACAATATAAAAATAATTTTTTGTCATAGTGCAGTATGTATTTGGTGCTTCAAGCAAATGAGATGAATAAGACTTTCCTTTGGAAATGCCACAGATCAATACAGCACCTCAAACACAGAGTTACACTGAGCCTTACTATTGGCTGCATATGTGAACAAACTGTAGTAACAGCACACAGGCTATTGGCCTCACACCAATTTGGTGGTGAAGAACTGGATCAGTGCTAGGACTACAACTTAAAGCAGCCTGTTTTTTTTTGTTTTTTTGTTTTTTTTCCTAAGGAAAAAATGAGAATAATACAGTGAATAGGTTGTTGTGGCAATTTTGGCTTTAATATGAGCTGCATCGTATTTGACTAGACCTTTTTTGCACATTTTATTTATTCGTAAGTATTTCTGTAGCTAATATAAACTCTTTATAAGAGGTCTTTGAACTGGATGTCTCACCTGCCTTAAAGCAAATGTTATGCCTGAAAGATTTTTATTAGATTACAGGGCCTTGCTTTCTCAAAATGGCCTTTTAAAGGATATGGCTTTCTTCAGAGGCTCTCACACCTTTCCTGGCATTAAATTGCAAGGGTATTAGAGGTAACTGGGCAACCTGAAAGTATTGGGATTGAATAAGTGATGAAAAAGCAGCAATGGTAGCAAAATACCTGCATTATTAGATCTGTTTAATAAGGCACTTTAAACGTCATTTTAGAAATGGTGGTGTTTTTTTTAAAAAAAACAGCTTCTTTCTTTCTCTATGGTGATGTGAGACTTTTATTGCAAAACCTTTTGGACAGACACAATCAAAAGCAGTGTGTATAGGCATTTATGTTTTGTCTTTAAAAAGCTGGGTGAGAGGCTGATCATCATTATGTGTCAGTCTGTCTTAAAAGCTGTAAGTAAGAACAAAATGTACCCCTTTCACTTTTTTTCTGAGATCTGAGACGATGTTTGAATGTGAATATACTTTTTTTTTTTTTTTAAACTAATAAAGATAAAAGCCTGAAATTTTCACTGGTCTTTGTTACCATTATAATTAATCAGGATCTGTAATTTGGGACGGATACATCAATAAATGTCTGAGTATTGGCTTGTTAAAATAGGCGGAATAATGGATGATGGAATGACCCATCTTTCAATTGATCTTTAAGTGATTCACGAGATGTAAATCTTCCAGAAGAAAAGAAGACTCATTGGATGAGTTTCTGTAGAAGTAATTCCACCTAAAATTGTGGTAAATCAAAGCTTAACTTCTGCATAGACTAGATCCAAACTTGCTCTATACCCACAGCCAGCAGCCTGGTAGCTCTCGGGTCCTAAATCGGATAAGTGTCACCGTGCATCGGGCTGAAAATCCATACTTATAGGAGTTATTTTAGTGACAGTGGGCCCTTTGTTTATTTGTAATAACTATGCAGCTGTGACAAAAGACCACTGTTTCAGCCAGCATTAGCATGCAGATTCTCTGGTGTAGTGCTACACCATTTCTGTCAGTACAGTGTGCGTATTGTTTTGGATGGAGGAATGCACTGGATGTCCTCTGCTGTGGGAGCTGGCCAGTTTAACGGATAGCTGTCAGAGTGGACGATTCAGAGAGTGTGTGGGGGGGGGCAAGGCTCTACAGCAGGGGGGGGGGGGATTGCCCCCGTAGAGCCGCCCCTGAGTTGAAGCGAAAAAGTGCCACGATGGGAAGATAATCCGTTGCCATTGTCAAGTTTCAGAGTGATTGTTTTAAAACTGCTCTTGTAAAGTGAAATAGTTGAATTATTGCAAAAAAAAAAAAAAAAAAAAAAAAAAAGAGTCTAATTACTTGTGTTTGAGTCAAAACTAGTGATCCCACCTACTACAGCACACAAGTAGAGCCCACAATGTGGTAAGAGCCCCTGAGAAGGGAGTAGTTAACTTACTGAACATCTTTCAGTTACTCATGCCTCATTCACACCTTTTCCAGCTCACTGGTTGGTTTCATTGCAGCTAACATGTAAATTGTATTAGCTCTGTTGGTCTTCGCTGCAGCAGGAAGGCCCTGCTCTCATCAAAAGAAGCCATTGTGCTGCTCTGGGTTTGTTGTGTGCCATGCAGGCCCAAGCCCATAGATGACCCTTGTTGTTTCTCGCGCAGGCCTGAGTGAGGCAGATGCGAACCAGAACAATGGCTGCGTCTCGGAGAAGCCAGCGGTGACTGACTCCACAGACCCCCACCAGTGTTGGAGCCCCGCCAGCACAGCTGACCCTGACGCTGCCACACCACGCCCCCACCTGGTCCGCCTCTTCTCCCGAGATGCCCCGGGCCGAGAGGACAACACCTTCAAAGACCGACCCTCCGAATCGGACGAGCTGCAGACCATCCAGGAGCACAGCGGAGCGGCTTCAGAGTGCGGGTCGGAGAGCCAAGAACAGGACCTAGATTAGGCTAGCTTTTTTTTTCCTCCCCTCCCTTTCCTCTATTTTTTTCTTTTTCCTCCTCTGTCGGCTCTCATTTAAGAGAGACGCAAGAACCCCACATTTGACACAAACAAGCGTAATACCAACTGCTAATACAACCATGGCATCCGCAAGCAGCTCTGCACAGGCCGCCTTCGGCCTGGGTCGGAGGAAGAAGAACCCCGGCCTCCTGGATCAGATTGGAAAGTTCTTTGGAGGGGACAAGAAGAGGAAGGGCAAGGTGAGGAAACCAAGAGATTCAGTCCTTCTTATGTACCTTAGTTTGTTCTGCAGAGTGGCTCCCAGAACCACTTGTTACTTGTGATTCGCTAACACACATTGTTAGAATCTGTTGTCAGATATCTGTCATGTATAATAGTGTTGGTTTTACTGTTGATTTTATGTTAAACCAAAGTCTGACATTGTCATGCGATTCACATTACCTGGCTGATCCTGAATCGACACTGGATAATGACTTTGGGCGGGGGTTATTTTCTTCATTTTGTTTTTGTTTTAATTCTAAAGACGCTGTGATTTTGACCCATTTAAGAATATTTCTTTATTCTGTTTATTTGAATGGTACTGACATTAATAACATTTTCCTCTTCAGTCAGATCTAATATCTCTAGATGTAACGTTATAGTGTTTCACATGTTGCTGTCATTAAGCTTGTTGTTAATTGGAACGTTTGTCAAACTGGAGAACAGCTCAGTTCAGGTACTTTTTGCAATGATGGTGATGATAAGCTGGGAAATTCACCTCCTTGTATGTAAAAAAAAAAAAAAAAATGTAAGCTATAATTTGATAAACGAGCCACAGGGAGGTACTTCACTACTGTTTGCACGTTGCCACAGTCTGCTAAGTCACTTTCAAAGTTGAGGATGAAATGATGCTACAACTGATCAAACAAGTAGTACATGTACAGTGTATTAGCATATAAATAAGTATATTAGTGTAGGAGCTTAATATCATCCCAGGTTTGGGAATATACAAGTCTGCATCCTGTTAAGAAAGAACAGGCTTGTCTGGCAGGCGAGCGATTATGAAGCATCTGAGCCTGCGCTGCTTTCTAATAACCATGTACTCCGATGTTGTTGAGATGACCTCCTTTATGAACAGTAGCAAATCTTTAACAGTATTCCTGTGAGGCCCACTTTGTTCAAAAAATTAAGTAAGAGAGAAAGAAAATCCCATTTTAAAAAACAAACAAACAAAAAAACAACAACAACATTTTTTTTTATATATGTTGCTATAGTGCCTGCCAATAGTCTGAACATTTGTGATAGCAAATGTTCCATTTATTCTCCTGGCACCAGTCTTGGCAGCGTTGCCACAGCTCAGCCGGCTCCACTCGCTTTCGGTCCATTCAGCGATGCCCTCTGGAGGTGGTGACGAAATAGAAAATTCCAAGCTTCAGCACCTAATCTGGTTTATGAGCGCAGAGAGTTTACCACACAGCGCTGAGTATATCTGCTTGTCTTGATGATGCTACTGCAGCAAGCTGAGCCTGCAATGTAGTTCTCTGAGAAAGAAGGAATGGAAGTGCGCTTGATCTGTACACGCTTGATCACGAGTCACGTCTACTCACTGTGACAGCTGTCTAAAAACATGATAATAGTTTGAAAGGAATCATATGGTATGGTGAGCGTATTCCTGTGGGCAACAATATCTCTCTGATTGTATGCTTTTTCCTTTTGTAAAGCTCTTCTAACCCCGCAGAGTGCTAATCAGAGTGCTTTGGTACATAATAATTGCAGAGAAATCATTGAACAACATGAAAATATGCATTTTTCCCTTTGCCTTATGCCAGCCATGAAATTGTTTTCAGTGTAAGATTCAGGATAAAATGGTTTATATATATATATACATACATACATACATACATACATACATACATACATACATACATACATACATACATACATACATACATACATACATACATACATACATACATACA